>NC_066579.1:14365000-14537725 GCF_024323335.1 Lathyrus oleraceus | reverse complement strand
AATACACTTAAGTGGGCTTTTTGGCTTGAAGCCCACACAAGTGGTTCTATAAATAGAACTCTTGTGCAGAAGTATTGTATGGGAATACAACACAACTGAAGAGTTGGAATTTCGTATCTCTCTTTCTCTCACTCAAAGCCTTCATTCATAGCAGCTAGCACTGCGATTGAAGGAACCCGTTCATGTGGACTGAGTAGTGACATTGTCATCGTTCAACATTCGTGATCGCTCCGTGGATTTGTATCCAAGGTTTTGATCGTTACAAGGGATCTGCAACAAAGGTTTGAATCGCCATAAGATGTAACGATTCTATCGCTGATCATGCCCATTCGTAAGGATCACTAAATGGAGAAATTTTTAAATTCCGCTGCGCCTTGGATGACAATTCTCCTTCAGTGGTATCAGAGCCACTTACAAAACCATGAATCTGATAACTGTTTTTGTTCTGTATTAATATGATTAAAGACAGAATGAATCAAAGATTAAATTGAGATCGATCAAGTTACATATATATGATATATGTAATCCTGATGCAAAATACATTATATATGATATAGTGTTCTCGTTTCGTTCATTCAAACACTCAATGATTGTTTTCCTTTGAGCGATCAATGGTCGTTTGCTTCTTGATCCGACATTAGTATGGTGAAGAAATGACGTGTTGATCAATCATACTGAATTAACAATCGAGATGTGTTTGACGGTCTGAAATTGGTGCATTAGGGTTAGTGACGGCACAAGGGTTGTGTTGGCAGAGAGTTATGCGATTGGGGTTTGACTGCACAAGAGTTGTGCTTTCTAAACACTTTTTGGAACAGTGTTAACCGGTTAACGCATATGGTTAACCGGTTAACGCAACACGAAATAAAAATTTTGCGTTTTTCAAACAGTGTTAACCGGTTTAACGCTTTTGGTTAACCGGTTAACGCAAGGCGGAAAACAGTTTTCCAAGACATTTTCAAACAGTGTTAACCGGTTAACGTATTTGGTTAACCAATTAACGCAAGGCAGAAAACAATTTTTTGAACAGATTTCAAACAGTGTTAACCGGTTAACGCAAGGCAAAATTCACCCGTTCGGCTAACTCAGTGCTTTAAAAGTATCAAGTGTTGATACGAAAAGCGACATCGATTTTAAATGAATTGTTCATTAAAATGTGGTGATCGGTCGTCGAAATTTAATTTGGTTTTAATTGATTAAAGGAATTAATAATAATAATAATAATAATAATAATAATAATAAAGTGTTTATTATTGTCTTGTGGTGATCGGTTATGGCCTTAGTTTTCCTTTATTCTGCTTTGGGTTTTAAAATACGACCTGTGTGTCGTGCCTCTCTCTTCATCTCACTCCCTCGTATGAAAAACGAGTTTCTTTATGTAATGTAATGATATGAAGAAAGCAAAGAAGTCAGTGCCAAAGGAGGACAACCTTGAAGATCTTGCTTGGAGAAGCTTAGATCGTTGTTAGGTTAGCTTAGGTTCTCTCATTGGCTTGGGAGAACAATTGCGCTAGGGGCCATAACTGTTTCATTATGTTTGTATGTATGTTGATGCATGTGAGAGACAATTTATTTGATAAACAAGCCGGTGAGATCAGAAAAATTGCAATTCCCTCAAATTAAATATTAAGTTTATGCTTTCCAAATTTTAACACTCATCAAGACTAGTATCGAATAATGTAGGTTTCGCCTACGCGAGGTGCATGTTCTATATTAGTAAGGTGCGATGGGATAAATGTAATATTCAACTGTTAAAACAATGGGTCAAACTTAACTAAACAAATTATAATAAGATTATATATATGTTTAGAAGCAAGAGTTGGGAATGATCCATATGATGGATTGGAATAAGGAGTTATTCACCCAACTGAAATTTTCGAGAGTTGTATGAGATACAATTGGAAGGAGTTCCTACCTAAATAACCTAGTTTTGTGTAATCCGCTTACGCGGACTTAGAACGAAGTGAAATATGGATCTCGACCCACTAGAAAATCTTCCAACGGGATTTTCCGAATCAAATGATGAGGGTCATTTGTTTTGAATAAAATAGGGGGAGCATGTTTATTTGAAGGCCTAATTAAATATGTCAATGATACTTATATTTTCATTAATCCTTGTGTAGATTACCATGACAACAAACACCTCTAACAACATCTTGCGATCAGCCCTTGACAAGAAAAAATTGTCTGGGACAAATTTCCTGGATTGGTACCGAAACCTGAGGATTGTCCTCAAACATGATAAAGGGAAAGGCAAGGAAGTTGCCAAACCCAAACCCACTAGTGCTGCTTTAAAGCCTAGTTGAGGCATAGAAAAAGAAGGCACCTGCTTCCATTGCGGTAAGACCAGACATTGGAAGAGGAACTGCCCAAAATACCTGTAAGATAGGAAGAATGGAGTAGAGATTCCAACTTCAGGTATTTTTGTTATTGAAATTAATTTATCTACTTCTGCATCATGGGTATTAGATACTAGATGCGGTTCTCACATTTGTACAAATGTGCAAGGACTAAAAAGGAGTAGAAAATTGGCAAAAGGTGAAGTCGACCTACGAGTTGGTAATGGAGCAAAGGTTGCTGCCTTAGTCGTAGGAACTTATGAATTGACTTTACCTAGTGGTTTAATAATTCAGTTAGAGAACTGTTATTATGTACCTGCAATTAGCAGGAATATTGTTTCCGTTTCTTGTTTGGACAAGTTCGGTTTTTCATTCAGAATAAAGAACAATTGTTGTTCAATTTATTTGAATGATATATTCTATGCTACTGCTCAAATGAACAATGGATTATATGTCCTTGATCTGGAAATGCCAGTTTATAACATTAATACTAAAAGGACGAAACCCAATGAGTTAAATCCAACTTACCTTTGGCATTGTCGATTAGGCCACATAAATGAGAAATGCATTTCCAAACTCCATAAAGATGGACTCTTGGACTCTTTTGATTATGAATCATATGAGACATGCAGATCTTGTTTAATTGGAAAGATGACAAAGTCTCCATTCACAGGAAAAGGTGAAAGAGATAATGATCTTTTGGCACTCATACATACTGATGTATGTGGACCACTGAACATACCAGCCAGAGGAGGTTTTCAATACTTCATCACATTTACTGATGATTTCAGTAGATATGGTTATGTGTATTTAATGAAACACAAATCAGAATCCTTTGAAAAGTTCAAAGAATTCAAGAATGAAGTACAAAACCAACTAGGTAAGAATATTAAAACTCTTCGATCAGATCGAGGTGGTGAATATTTAAGCCTAGAGTTTGATGACCATCTGAAAGAGTGTGGGATCCTATCCCAACTTACTCCTCCTGGAACACCCCAATGGAATGGTGTATCTGAGAGAAGAAATCGAACCCTGTTAGACATGGTCCGATCCATGATGAGTCACGCCGATCTTCCAAACTCCTTTTCGGGACATGCGTTGTTGACAGCAGCTTACACACTTAACCGTGTTCCATCCAAAAAGGTTGAGAAGATACCATATGAGATATGGAGTGGTGAGAAACCACATATGTCTTACATGAAGATTTGGGGTTGCGAAGTTTATGTGAAACAAAAAATTTCAACTAAGCTTGAGCCCAAATTTGACAAATGCTTATTTGTGGGGTATCCTAAAGAAACAAGAGGGTATTACTTCTACAATCCTTTTGAGGGAAAAGTGCTTGTCGCTCGAACTGGAGTTTTCCTAGAAAAGAATTTTTATTTCCAAAGGAACCAGTGGCAGGAAAGTAGAGCTTGAAGAAATTCAAGAATCACAAAGGATCGATACACCTATGGAGGAATTAGAGCAGGAAACACAAGTGGTTGTGGAAGAGCAACCTGCTCAAGTAGAACAAGACCAGCGTAGGTCAAGCAGGATACGTCACCTACCTGAGAGATATGGATATCTCATAACAGGTCAAGGTGATGTATTACTCATGGATCACGATGAGCTTGTGACCTACCAAGAGGCCATAACTGGTCCCGAGTCTGAGAAGTGGCTAGAAGCCATGAAATCCGAAATAGATTCCATGTACACAAACCAAGTTTGGACCTTGGTAGAGCCTCCTGTAGGAGTTAATCCTATAGGATGCAAGTGGGTCTTCAAAAGGAAGACTGACATGGATGGTAAGGTACATACCTATAAGGCAAGACTGGTTACAAAAGGATATAAACAAATTCATGGTGTTGACTATGACGAAACCTTTTCACCAGTTACAATGCTTAAATCTGTTCGGATTTTACTTGCTATCACTGCATATCATGATTATGAAATATGGCAGATGGATGTCAAAACTGCTTTCCTTAATGGGAATCTTCTTGAGGATGTGTACATGACACAACCTGAAGGATTTAACATACCAGAAGAAGCCCAAAAGATATGTAAGCTACAAAGATCAATCTATGGATTGAAGCAAGCTTCCAGAAGCTGGAATCTTCGTTTTGATGAAACGGTAAAAGAATATGGATTCATCAAGAACGAAGATGAGCCTTGTGTCTACAAGAAGGTTAGTGGGAGCATGATCGTTTTCCTGGTATTATATGTAGATGACATATTACTCATTGGAAACGATGTCCCTACCCTGCAACAAGTAAAGAATTGATTGGGGAAATGCTTTTCTATGAAGGACCTAGGTGAAGCAGCCTATATATTAGGAATCAGAATCTATAGAGATAGATCACGAAAACTGCTTGGCCTAAGTCAGAGTACATACATAGACAAAGTGCTGAGACGCTTTAATATGCATGATTCCAAGAAAGGATTCATACCTATGCAACATGGCATGTGTCTATCAAAAACACAATCCCCTTCAACTAAGGAAGAAAGGGATCACATGAATAAGATTCCATATGCATCTGCAATAGGATCTATCATGTATGCCATGTTATGTACTCGACCAGATGTCTCGTATGCTTTAAGTGCAACGAGTAGGTACCGATCTGATCCTGGTGATGCCCATTGGGTAGTTATCAAGAATATCCTTAAGTTCTTGAGAAGGACTAAGGACTCATTCTTTATATATGGAGGTCGGGAAGATTTGGATGTAATTAGTTACACCGATGCTAGCTTCTAGACAGATAAGGATGACTTTAGATCGCAACCTGGTTATGTGTTTTGCTTAAATGGTGGCGCTGTGAGCTTGAAAAGTTCATAGCAAGATACAGTTGCTGATTCTACAACCGAGGCTGAGTATATTGTTGCCTCAAGTGCAGCAAAGGAAGCTGTTTGGATCAAAAGTTCATTAGTGAACTTGGCATAGTCCCTAGCATTGTGGATCCCATTGGTCTCTATCATGATAATAATGGTGCTATCGCACAAGCTAAGGAGCCTAGATCTCACCAACGATCCAAACACATAATTAGGCGTTATCATCTCATTCGAGAGATAATAGATAGAGGAGATGTGAATATATGTAAAGTACCTACACTTCACAATATAGCTGACCCACTGACAAAGCCTCTTGCGCAGCAGAAGCATGATGGCCATACTAGATCAATGGGCATAAGGGGTATGCCTGATTGGCTCTAGTGCTAGTGGGAGATTGTTGGTGTAAGCCCTAGAGGCCAATACTTTTAGTACTTGTATCGAACTATTTATTAATAATAAAAGGCATTTTCTGTATTAGGGTTGATTAATAAAGTCCCTGGAATAGATAGTCCATTTAATGTATTAAGTGTGACTTAATCATGAGAGCACATTAAACATAAGGACACTATTCTTAAAGTATCCGTAGTCGAGCTTTAGTGTGAAGTGGGATAACATTAAAGCATTAAGACTATTATGTTTGTAGACTGATGATCAAATCTCATGGATCATGGATAAAGAGTTATCAACTCTTAAACATAGGTATGAATATTAGGAGTAATATTTATACCGGATTGACCCGCTATGAGAATACTATATAGAAAGTTATGCTAAGTGTCATAAGTTATTCTCATGGTGATAATAGTGTATACCACTCTTCGACCTGAAACCACTATGGATCCTAGATGTAGAGTCGAGTGCTTTATTGCTGATCCAACGTTGTCCATAACTGGATAACCATTAAGACAGTTGATGGGTACTCCACAAAGCATGCTGAGGGACATGAGTGTCCTAGATGGAATTTGCCCATCCTGCATAACAGGATAAATGTCTATGGGCCCAATATTGAACTGGACAAGGATGACACGGTCTATACCTTATGTTCAATATAGACATAAGGGCAAAGGGGTAATTATACACATAATTATTATCACAGGAGGTTTTGTCAGATCACATGACATTTTCGTGTCTTGGGTAGCAGTGATGTGTTGCTAGATACCGCTCACTATTTATTATGTTAAATGCGTGATTTAATATAATTACCAACGTCACGGAAACCTACAGGGTCACACACAAAGGACGGATTGATGAGAGATAGAGTAACTAAGGAACATCGTAAGGTACGGTGTACTTAAGTAGAATACGAAATATGGTAAGGTACCAAATACTTAAGTGATTTTGGCATATTATGAGATATGGGCCAAAATACACTTAAGTGGGCTTTTTGGCTTGAAGCCCACACAAGTGGTTCTATAAATAGAACTCTTGTGCAGAAGCATTGTATGGGAATACAACACAACTAAAGAGTTGGAATTTCGTATCTCTCTTTCTCTCACTCAAAGCCTTCACTCATAACAGCTAGCACTGCGATTGAAGGAACCCGTTCGTGTGGACTGAGTAGAGACGTTGTCATCGTTCAACATTCGTGATTGCTCCGTGGATTTGTATCCAAGGTTTTGATCGTTATAAGGGATCTGCAACAAAGTTTTGAATCGCCACAAGAGGTAACGATTCTATCACTGATCATGCCCATTTGTAAGGATCACTAAATGGAGAAATTTTTAAATTCCGTTGCGCCTTGGATGGCAATTCTCCTTCAAGAAGGTCTCTTTTGACCCTATTCCTATGTCATACGCTGAACTATATCCATCTTTGGTTCTCAAGAACCTACTTCAGCCAAGAAATCCGCCGCAAATCCCAGAATCACTTCCATGGTGGTATAAGCCAGAACTCCATTGTGCCTTTCATCAAGGAGCTCAGCCACGATATTGAAAACTACTACCCTTTGAAATATGAGGTCCAGAAGCTAGTAAAGAGTGGGATGGTTTCCTTTAAGGACCGCGCGTCGAATGTGAAAGCTGACCCATTGCCTGTCCATGTTAATGCCTCTGTTAATATGGTAGATGGTTGTCCTTGGGAGTTCAAGATCTATGACGTCCGCTTTATGAGAAGGTACTTGGTAGCAATGCATAAGGATATTTGCATGGTAAGTGATTATGAGCATGACCATGATGGTTGTGCGATTTGCAGCGTAAACCCTCGAGGGTGCGTCATTGTCAAGTGAGATATCCAAAGGCTGATGGATGAGGGTATGATTCATATTTTTCAGACCCGTCACTTATGTGACAATGTGAATGTAATTGTTCCTGTCTTTAAGACCCCGGAGAGGGTAATGATTCAGTTCGACAACAGCAGTAGCAACAGTATCAAAAGATCGGTATCACCGTTAGTAATACGGTTAGCGGGCTCCGTCCTGTATGCATCCGATAGAGATGTTCCATGTTAGTATAATGCTACCATGTTAGAGAATGGTCAAGAGGTTCCGTTTCCTACGACCAATTCTATTGTGGACATTGCCGATATAGCAGAGTTGACCCGTAGCGGATGTGATTTTGGACCTGTCTTTCCGAAATAAGGGATATAAGATGTGTCTGTTGGTAAGAAGGGTGGTGTGCCTACAGTAGATCCAGTTGGTGCTCCAAAAGATTAGTCTGGTGAATCCAGTAGTTTGAAGCCTAATGATGATGATGAGGTACTAAGATTAATAAATAAGAGTGAATTCAATGTGGTGGAGCAGCTGCTCCAAACTCCTTTGAAGATTTCAGTGTTGTCTCTGCTTATGAATTCCGAAGCGCACAGAAAAGCATTGCAAAAAGTGTTGGAGCAAGCATATGTCGAGCACGATGTAACTGTGGATCAATTTGATCACATTGTGGCTAACATCACTTCATGCAACAACTTGAGCTTTTGTGATGAAGAACTTCCCGAGGAAGGTAGAAATCACAATCTAGCACTGCATATATCGATGAACTCTAAGGAGGATGCGTTGTCAAATGTGTTAGTTAATACCGGTTCTTCTTTGAATGTACTCCCCAAGTCAAGTCTGGCAAGGTTATCATTTCAAGGCGCCCCGATGAGGTACAATGGTGTGATCGTCAAAGCATTTGATGGTTCTCACAAGACTGTCATATGAGAAGTGGATCTTCCAGTGAAGATAGGTCCGAGTGATTTCCAGATTACTTTCCAAGTAATGGACATCCACCCGACCTATAACTGCTTGTTGGGAAGGCCATGGATCCATGAAGCTGGGGTTGTGACATCCACTCTGTATTAGAAATTGAAGTTTGTGAAGAATGGAAAACTTGTCATTATGGGTGAAGAAAAAGCGTTATTGGTAAGTCACCTATCGTCTTTCTCATATGTGGAAGCTGGGGATGAGGTTGGAACTCCATTCTAAGCTCTATCTATTGTTGAAGTAAAGAAAGTTAGGGAACCTATGTCCTCTTTCAAAGACGCTCAGAAGATTATTGAAGATAGCAGTTCAAATCGACAGGGTCGTATGGTAGAGGTCATCGAGAATAAGAATATAGCCAGTTTGGGATTCCAGCAAGGGTTGTCTTATGTTAAATCTGAAGAAGTGCAACCTAGTTTCTATAGCGGAGGGTTCATCCATGGTAATGAACAACACCCAGCTGCCGTAATCGAGGGTGATGAAGATGAAGACTGCACCAATTTTGTGACGCATGGAAAGGCTGGCAACAACTGGATCGTTGTTGATGTTCCTGTTATTATCCATCGCTCTAAGTAATTTGTTTTTTATTATTTTTGAAAATCCTTCTCCTATGCCTAAGGGAGAAGTGAGCATTGTTGGGCATATTTCAAATTAATCATCAATAAAATGCAATTCTATTCATCCACATCTATGATGTTTTTATTTTTACTTTTTGCCTTTCTGAAAATGGTAATCACATAAAACATAAATAAATAAATAATAATTGTCCATCTGCATAATATTTGGTCACAATTCACTTCTCTAAAATCAAAATATCAAATCACTATGTAGGTTGGTTTCTAACCCCATTGAATACTTTGATCCTACTCCTTCTCCAAACTTTGAACTCCCTGTGTTTGACGTTGGGGAAGAAAGTGATGAAGAAGTGTCTGATGAATTGTCTCGTCTACTTGAGCACGAGGAAAAATCCATTCAACCATTTGAAGAACAAATCGAGCTAGTCAACTTGGGTTCTGAAGATGATGTGAAGGAAGTCAAGATTGGGTCTCAATTGTGTCCAAAGGTTAAGAAGGGGTTGATTGATCTTCTCTGAGAGTATTCAGATTTGTTTGCTTGGTCCTATCAAGACATGTCTGGTTTAGATTCTGAGATTGTGGAGCATAGATTACCGTTGAAGCCAGAATACTCGTCAGTCAAGCAGAAGTTGAGGAGGACTCATCCTGATATCGCAGTAAAGATTAAAGAAGAAGTGAAAAAGAAGATTGATGTTGGTTTCCTTGTTACCATTTAGTATCTGCAATGGGTGGCCAATATTGTGCTTGTTCCGAAGAAGGATGGGAAGGTCTGTATGTGTGTTTATTATAGAGATTTGAACAAAGCTAGTCCTAAAGATGATTTCCCTCTGTCACACATTGATATGTTGGTAGACAATACAGCTAAATTCAAAGTTTTTTTCGTTTATGGACGGATTTTCCGGTTATAACTAGATCAAGATGGAACCCGAAGATATGGAGAAGACCACATTCATTACACCCTGGGAACATTATGTTATAGAGTGATGCCTTTTGGTTTAAAGAATGCTGGTGCAACGTACCAGAGAGTAATGACCACTCTTTTTCATGATATGATGCATAAAGAGATTGAAGTCTATGTTGATGATATGATTGCTAAATCCAGTAATGAAGAATAGCATGTTGAGCATTTATTGAAGTTATTCTAGCATTTGAGGAAGTACAAACTCCGATTGAATCCCAATAAGTGTACTTTTGGTGTTCGTTCTGGTAAGTTGTTGGGCTTTATCGTCACCGAGAAAGGTATTGAAGTTGATCCTTCCAAGGTCAAAGCAATACAAGAGATGCTTGCGCCTAAAACTTAGAAGCAATTCAGAGGTTTTCTTGGCCGCTTGAATTATATCTCAAGATTTATTTTGCACATGACTGCCACGGGCGCACCTATATTCAAGCTTCTTCAGAAAACTTTTGAGAATATCAAAGAATATTTGCTTGAGCCTCCGATTCTGTCTCCGCCTGTTGAAGGAAGACCATTGATCATGTATTTGATTGTGCTTGATGAGAGTATGGGTTGTGTTCTAGGTCAGCAAGAAGAAACTGAAAAGAAAGAATATGTTATTTACTACCTCGATAAGAAATTCACCGACTGTGAGACTCGGTATTCTACGCTAGAAAAGACTTGTTGCGCATTGGCTTAGGCTGCTAAACGTCTACGCCAGTATATGTTAAATCATACCCCTTGGTTGATATCCAAAATGGATCCAATCAAGTACATTTTTGAAAAACCTGCTTTAACTGGGAGGATTGCTCGTTGGCAGATGTTATTATCCGAGTATGATATTGAATACCGATCTCAAAAAGCAAGTAAAGGCAGTGTCCTGGCTGACCATTTGGCTCACCAGCCGATTGAAGATTATCAGTTAGTGCAGTATGACTTTCCTGACGAAGAGATTTTGTACCTAAAGATGAAATATTGTGATGAACCATTACTTGAAGAAGGGTCAGAGCCTGGTTCCTGTTGGGGCATCGTATTTGATGGAGTTGTTAATTAGTATGGTAATGGAATTGGGGCAGTGATTATTACTCCTCAAGGAACTCATTTTCCGTTTACAGCTAGATTGACTTTCAAGTGCACCAATAATATGGCTGAGTATGAAGCTTGCGTTATGGGGCTCGAAGAGGCCATTGATCTCAGAATCAAATATCTTGATGTCTATGGAGATTTAGCTTTGGTTGTGAATCAGATCAAAGGTGAATGGGAGATAAATCATATAGAGATTATGCGAGGAAGATTTCAGCTTTCTTTACAAAGGTTGATTTTCATCATATCCCTCGAGATGAAAACCGGATGGAAGATGCTCTTTCAAAGTTGGCTTCAATGATTATGGTGAGGTTTTAGAATGAAGTTCCTAATCTGACTATGATGTGTCTTGATAGGCCAACTCATGTGTTTGTTGTTGAAGAAATCAAAGATGAAAAGCCGTGGTATTTTGATATCAAGTGTTTTATCCAAAGTCAGATTTATCCGTTTGGGGCATCTTTGAAAGATAAGAAGACTTTGAGAATATTATCCGGTAACTTCTACCTGAATGGTGATGTGCTTTACAAGAGAAAGTTAGATATGGTTTTGCTCAGATGTGTGGATAGACACGAAGCAGACTTATTGATGATGGAAGTCCATGAAGGTTCATTTGGTACTCAATCCAATAGATATGCTATGGAAAAGAAGATGTTGAGAGCAGGTTACTATTGGCTGACAATGGAATCTAGTTGTTGCAAGTTTGTGAAAAAATGCCACAAGTGTCAAATCTATGCAGATAAGATTCATGTTCCTCCGACACTGTTGAACGTCATTTCCTCCCCATGGCCCTTCTCCATGTGGGGAATTGATATGAGTGGCATTATTGAGCCCAAAGCTTTGAACAGACATCATTTCATTCTGGTGGCTATTGACTACTTCACAAAATGGGTTGAAGTGGCATCGTATGCGAGTGTAACCAAGCAAGTTATTGTGAGGTTTATCAAGAATCATATTATATATCGTTATGGTGTGCCGAGCAAGATCATTATTGATAATGGATCTACCTTGAACAATAATATGGTTAAAGCTCTTTGCAAAGACTTCAAGATTGCACATCATAATTCTTCTCCCTATAGACCTAAGATGAATGGGGTTGTTGAAGCTGCAAATAAGAACATCAAGAAGATCATTCGGAAGATGGTTGTGATGTACAAATATTGGCACGAGATGCTCCAATTTGCTTTGCACGGGTATCGTACATCCATCCATACTTCAACAGGGGCAACCCCTTTCTCACTTATTTATGGCATGGAAGTTGTGCTCCCAATAGAGGTTGAGATCCCATCGCTGCATGTGTTGATGGAAGCCAAGTTGACTGAGGCTGAATGGTGTCAGACCAGGTATGACCAGCTGAAGTTGATTGAAAAGAAGAGGCTGACCACCATATGCCATGGTTAGTTGTATCAACAGAGGATGAAGAAATATTTTGAGAAGAAGGTCAGGCCTCGTGTGTTCAGACAAGGTGACCTTGTGCTCAAGAAGATTCTATCATTCAAACCCGATTCTAGAGGCAAATGGACTCCTAACTATGAAGGCCCATATGTTGTTAGGAGAGCCTTTTCAGGTGGTGCTTTGATTCTTACAACTATGGATGGTGAAGAGTTCACACGTCTTGTAAACACCGATGCAGTCAAGAAATACTTCTCCTAAAAAGAAAAGAATAACTCGCTAAGTTGAAAACCCGAAAGGGCGACTTAGGCAAAAATGAGCGTCTCGGTGGATTGAAAAAACAAAAGGGCGATCCAGGAAAAAATTAGAGAAATAAAACAAAAGAATTCATCCCGGTATATTGAGTACCCCACCTTGGGGAAATTTATGCAAAAATTAGGGATTATGGCAAGTAACTGTATCCTGTTGATCTTCAATTTTGAAGACATTCTTGAGCACGTCATTTGGTTTCGATTCGTCATCTTCAACCAAAGCCAAGAGCACAGTGGATATCAAAGTTGGTAGAAGGATTAGTGATCATTGTATCAATGTATCCCTTTTCCATGTAAATTACCATTTTTCAACTTTTGTAAGGATCTATGGAGTCTTGTCATTTACAAACTACCATTCTATTAAATAAAGTTGAGATTTTTATCTAATTGTTTCTACTCTTATTTATCTTTCATCCAAATTAAATTAAATTTTATGATGATCATTTTGAAATTGAATTTTTAAAAGAAAAAAAAAATCATGTTTTCTTAAATAATAAAAGCGGTTACTTTTTAAAAAGCAATCGATTTCATTTAAGGAATATCAACAGCGGTCTGAGAACGGGTGAGCCCTAAGATGCGAAGAATTATTGGGTTTCCCCTAGAAGTTGGTGCGAGCTTTGTTTCCTCTCCAACAACATTTTAGCATCTCCATCCTAGTTTTGTTGGTTTCCCAGCTGAGTTTGTAATTGCCTCCTTTGATTTGTACGTGCATTTTCTCAAATGTTTGCATAGATCCAGCACAAGATTTTGTTTCCCCTCAAGTCGCCAACGAATTTCATTCATCACTCATTATAGAGCAATATGTTTGATCCTCTGTAAGGTTGTCTCCCATTTGATATGGTGTTGACCTAAAATTCCCTGCAGAGTTGATAATGCAATTTCTTAGCAGATCTTCCCTCTTCCCCAACCAGGGTCGAGCCTTTGAGATAGTTGATTCATGTTCTTCCTTCACCTCTCTTTCTCCAGTTGGTTTCCTCCTATTGATATTGGCCAAATGTTTTATTGATGGTGCATACCAGTGACATTTATTTCCTTTGTGATCGTTTTATACATATATACATATACATCATATATATATATATATATATATATATATATATATATATATATATATATATATATATATATATATATATATATATATATATATATATATATATATATATATATATATATATATATATATATATATATATATATATATATATATATATATATATATATATTTCATTTTGGAATTATTATTGCACTTTCTGATTATATATATATATATATATATATATATATATATATATATATATATATATATATATATATATATATATATATATATTCATATATTTCATTTTGGAATTATTATTGCACTTTGTGATTAATTATTTTTCTGATCCTCTGCTATGGTGGTATCCTTTTCCCCACGCAGATTTGGTGTGTCTGTCCTCTTTCCATCGTAAAGTATCAGTCCCTTAAGCAGAAAGAGTTTAACATTTATCATTCCCCACTGAGTTATTTCCTCGTGGATGATTATTATTTCAGCATGCTCCCCTGTTGATTATCTGGATGGAACTACTCCCCCTGAGTTATATCCTCATAGGGTTGAGTCTTTGATTGACCTTTTCTTTCTAGCTCTTGCCTAGATAGATGCTTTTGGTCCCCTGAGATTATATTACCCAGTAACTGATAATATTCTTCTCGATTTGCGAGTATTTTACTTTTTCCCAATACCCGGTAAAAGTAATTTATTTCCTTTTCTCCCCAGTGGATTCGTTTTCACGTGTCCCCAGGAAGCCAATCCTTGATATGTTCATCCTAACCGATGACAAACATTTTATTCCCCTGCTTTGAGTCTATCCTCGATATGTTCATCTTAACCGATGATGGATATTCTCGTTTTGATATTCTACCTAGTAAACAGGTAGTTGTAATCCCTATTTCCTTCCCCAAAGGGTTAATCCTTGATATGTTCATCCTAATCGATGACGAGTTTCCTCCTCTTTTTGGTCTTCTGCCTAGTAACCGGTAGTTGTAAATCCTGCTTCCCTTTTTGTAGAGTCTATCCTTGATATGTTCATCCTATCCAATGACGAATATTCTCTTAGTGAGTCATCCTTGATATGTTCACCCTAATCGGTAACGAATGTCCTCTCTGTCAGATTTCGTTATCTCCTTACCCAATAATTGGAAATGGATAATACATTTCTGTTACTTCTTTGTTGAAGTTCATTTCTTCTCCAATTGAGTTTGAGTACGTATTTCCTCAGTGAAATCGCCATTTTCTGCTTGATTCGAGTATTTCAGCTTTATTCTGATCTACCCGTTTCCCCTGCAGATTTTCCTTTTATCCCCGACTGAGTCTTTCCATCGATTTATTTTCGTGGAATCCCTCGTGTCCCCCCAACAGTTCTAAGGCGTAGCCTGGCCTACGCACAACCTTTTATTCCACAAAGTCTCTTTCTCCCCAGTGAGTCTTCCTAATGGAATGCATTATGCTCCTGCGGATTTTCGGTCTCTCCGGATTCTTTTCCTTTGTGGCAACATTTTTCCAACAAAGACTATTTTTAACATTTCATATCATATGCATCATGAGGTCTCTTAGGGACCAAAATTTGTTTCTATTGTTGTTATTTAAGTCCATTCTACTGATTCGACATGAAGAGTTTAACCTTCATCTCCTCAAGTAGAACGTCCTTAAATAGGGGCAGCTGTAAGACCCCAATTTTGACCCTAAGATCCTTCATGATTATCTCATCATATGCATTGACATTGGGATCACACCTTGGCATTCTCCTTACCCCTCATTCATTGGGTTTGCATTGGGAAAGATCACCAAGCACATTCGATTGTATCATACTTCATTTTTCTTTGTTTACTAACCAAAATACCAAAAATATGTCAATGTATAGTTTGTTGCCTTTGTAGGTAGTGTGTATGCTCACCTATGCTCTATCAAGCTCATAACTAGGATTTGAGACCCTCAATGTAAGTAGCTCAATAAATATTGGTTTAGATTGGCTCTAGGCACCATATATGGATCCCCATTACCTTCACATGTTATTTTGATCAAGAAATCAACAAGAGTTTGGAGTTGGTTTGCCTTGGAAACCCTAATTCATCTAGGTATCTTGTGTGACTTGTTCAACAAGTTTCTTCAACAATTGATCAAATATTTCAATTGATACTTCACATTACATCATATTATGCATATATAATCCTCCATGAGGCCCAAAAGTAAAGAGAATGTCAAGCTACCAAGATGGTTCATGGTGGTTGACCATAGAAAGTCAACTAGTCAAAATTGGGGTTCCCTAGACCCCATCTCCTCCTATTTTTATCATATGAAAATGATTCCAAGTCCAAAGTTACTCTAAATGACATTTCAAACAACTTTCATGTTGAGGTAAATAGCTAGTTTTTCTTGGAAAGTCATTGTTTATGGTGAAAGATTATAGATCATTTTATCTGAACCCTAGTTTGGAGGTCAACTTCCCAAGACCATAACTTGCTAATTTGTTATGATATGAAAGCCATTAAAAAATGCATGATCCAATTCAAGATGCCTAATTAAACTTTGATGTTTGGATGAAGTTCAAATTCAACTTGCAAATGCATGTGCCAAGAGGAAACATTATAGGTCATTTTGGGCCAATACCATTGAACAAGTGATTTTCCTCAACTTCTAAAATGCATAACTCCTTCATTCCAAATCCAAATTAGGTCATATTTGTGACAAAATTGAATAGGTTTGAAATAACTATAACTTTAATGAAGTAACCTTTCTCATTTGAAGCCCATAGAAAAAGTTATTCAAGGTGGAAGAAGTGAACATTTGACTTGGGACTTAGAAAATTTTCAAATATGTTTGATTTCACAAACTTCCACCTCAAAATTCATCATGATCCAAGCTTCAAATGAAAACGTGTTCAACATGAAAGTTGTTCCCCTTGATCTCACCTTTCTAAAACATTCAAGATCAACTCATTTAGATTAAAATTGACGGACTTGCGCATGGGTGTAAGTGAAATCACCATTTGGATAATTTCAAGTTCCACTTTTCATATACATTTGCATGAGCTTCTAACATGATTTCAGCATATTGTTGTAGCGGTAAATTCATGATCATCAAACTATCCATAAGCTAAAGATCAATTAACAAGAGTCGCCACCGCGCTTTTATTGTTTCTAAGGGAAAAGGGAAAAAGTACAAACAAAACCCAAATAGTAATAAGTTTTCAAATAAAAACTAATAAAAGTCAGAGATCACATGTACGAGAGTTGGTTACACAGAGGGAAGGTGTTATCACTTAAAGTGTCCTAGGTACTTCTAGGGAGCCCTTTTTGTGTGCATATGTATTTTGTACAAAGTGATGTTCACAAACAAATAGAATGAGGGGATGAGAAAAGAATTTATTAATTATATTTTTGTGTTTGGCAAGACCTTCGGTCTTGTGCCTACGTACCAACATAAAAATGAGGGATCAAAACCTCGTAGTTCATACTATAAATTTCAAAGTGAGTGTGTTGGTTGTAACAAAAATTTAAGTTTGAAAGGAACAAATGCCTAAAATGATTTGAATGGGTTAATTCTTTTTGGCCTTTTGAAAGTTTGAGTCAAGTATAGTTAAGTTCATTTACAAGTTTGATTTAAGAAAATAAGTTTGAAAATGCAATGGCATAAGGCCAAAGTTTCTATCTTTTTACAAAAGTGATCAAAGTTTAGAACAAAAATAGTTCACAAAAATAAGATTTTGAAAATGGAGGCAAATATTTTGAAATTAAAGAAATGGGGAGAAGATGAAAAGGCTATCCTATGCACAAAATTTAAAAGTTTAAAGTTGAAAAGATCTGACCAAATGGGTAGCAATCCAATAGACAAGTATGTCAATACAAACCCAGAATTCCCTTGGACATTTTTAGAATCAAGCAATACACAAACGCACAATTATATCAATCTTGAAGAGCAAGGCATAAAATAAAGATGGCCTCATCCAAGCTTATCCACTTCAATGATCTTCTTCAAAATAGCCCATGTAGTAGAGGAATTCCACAAGTCACATGTTCAACATAACAACTTAACAAGGATCAATGTTGTAGATGAATTGGGGAAATCTTGAATGATGTATCAGATGAACTTCAAATTGCAAGCACTTGACTCTTCAACAAATTGGCATTGACCAAGTCCATTAGCAAAGGTATGTTGTCTAAGTTCTAAGTCCAATTGGGCAACATCAAACCAACAATCCACTTAAAAGTCTTTTAGGGTTTTTGTTATTATTATGTACATTAATGGTCAAAGACCACACAAACAAGTAAAGGAACACAAAACAAAATAATATCACACAATATGGTCCAAATGGACAAAGTGAAAATTACATGAACATAAACAACTAGAATGATATGTATAATGGCAAATGAAATAAAGTGCTAAAAGGAAATCGCATCAAAGTAAAGACTTGAAAATAAAAGTTAATGATTAGTAAGTTAGAAGTTAGTTTTGTTTTGCTTTTGATTTCAAGACATTCTTTGGAGAACACTCAACCATTTGCCACAAGCATGGATCCTTGAACCAAAACATCTTCCAAAGGAAGGAAATAAGGCCAAGTTTCCACACAAAACCATGGAAGAGGGGAGACTTACAATCTCACTAACTATAATGCTTATGCCAAGCAATCGTAATTGGACTTATGTAGAAGTCACAACTATTTGAGGTCGTGCAATAGACTTTTGGTGTTAATGCATGTTCGAGACATAGTATTATGAACTATTCTCATTAAACATACCACACACAAAAAATATGCAAAAGGTGTGGCCTAATCTCATCCATACTCATGTTAATCTTTCAATCGACTAGCATTAAGACTTTGAGATATCATTGGCCAAAATTGAAAATGAATGGATGAAGAAGGGGAATTATATGAAGAAGGAAGGGGATGAATGAGATCACAAATTGGTCAAAGGAGGACTTTTACCAAATTAATATCATTCATTCATTTTGGGAGATGGAATGTACATTCCATCAATCCCCTAAACCCAATGATATTAACTTGACAAAGTCAAATCAACCTTGACCAAGACCCAACAACAAATAATCAAACTCAATTAAGTCAAAATAAATGGTCAACACAATTTAAATGGCATTTATTCAATTTAAAATAATAAAAATAATGCATTAAATTCAAATATATTTTGTCCAAATCCTAAAATCTCATCAAAACACCAAATAAATGGCCATGAGATTTATCATAGGTCAAACAAGGTCAAAGGACCTTGGAGAAAAAATTTCATAATTTTTGGATATTTAAAAATATTTTTTAACAATTAAAAACAAATGAAAAAATCAATTAATTTATGAAAAATATTAATAATGATCCAAAAAATAATTTTAATTCAGAATATGAAAGAGGTAAATATTTGAATTTTTTTGGTGAAAGTCCCATATTTTGTGGATCAATATTGAATTTAATATGAATTATTGAAGAAAATGGAATTAAAATGAAATTCAGAAAATCCAAAAATATGTGGACCATCAGATCTCCCTCATTAATTGAGGTGGCAGATCTGATGATCCAAAATGCGTGCTCCATGTGTTCCTTATTCAACCGCGTGGCATAGATGTTAATCAGAACAAACGCTAAAGATTAGAATGTGGAATGAGGATCCTATGGTCCAGAGATGAGACACCTCATCGCCGGAGCCAGAGCTCCGGTCATCTTCCCCGGTGAGCTCCACCGGACTGGTTAAGATGAACCATCACCAAAATACAAAATAGGGACATGATCTTAAAGAAAAAACATCACTGAGCACGAATATGACCTCCAATTCCTCCAATTCCAAATATATTGAAAGATATGTGGAATTGAAAAATGAGGTTCATGATCTGAGTTGCTTCGATTTGGCCTCAAAGCAACTTCATCTTCTTCCCTACATTGGTAGGACTTCAGACAACTCAAGAATCAATGAAATTGAGCAACAATTTAAGAGAATCGAAGAGTTTAAAAATTCTACAAATTACCTTCAATGGAGGTCTAAACTTGCTAGATCTTGATCTGAATTGTGCTTGGCTTCACTTCAATTGCTTGCAGGAGAGGAATGGAAAGGGTTAGAAGCAACTGACTCTTGGAGAATTGAATTCCAAAATAGTGGAGATTCAAGCTCAAATTCAAATGAATTTATCAGGGTTATCCTATGAGAGTGAAGAGTTTTCAATGGAGATTCAAAGCTGACGCAATGTGTGTGTGATTTCTGAGAAAATACAGTTGTATTTATAGCCAAATCCATGTGATATTTGCACACTCTTTTCAACCTTCCAAATTTGGCAAATGATGATAGCATGGTGAATGGGCGTGCATAGGCCCATGAAATGATAACTTGAAGTCCAAAATGAATGATCAAAAATGTTGAAGCAATATTAGAATGAAAGGCAATTGAACATTTTTACTTGAAGTTGGATCCATGCCAAATGATATCAGCCTGTTTAAGCCATGCTCAGCCTATGCATTTCAAGTCCAAAATGATTGAATTTTAGCTCTATGGAAAGGTGAGATCAAGACACATTGAATTTGATTTTTCTCCCACTCCAAAAATCAAAGTTGAAGTAGACACATTGAATTATATTTTTCAACTTGGAAATCTTTCATCTCATAAAAATTGAGTAAGTTATCGCCTTGGGAAGTTGACTTTCAAATTAGGGTTTAGACAAAATGACCTATAATGTTTCAACATAGAAAATGATTTTCCAAGCAAAACTAGCTCTTGGTCTCAACATGAAAGTTGTTTATAATGTCATTTAGAGTAAGTTTGATCTTGGAATCATTTTAATATGGTGAAAATTGTAGGAGATAGGGTCTAGGGAGACCCAGTTTTTATCAGATGAATTCATCTGGCCAACCACCATCAACCAACTTGCTAACTTCCAATTCTCTTGACTTTATTGGCTCATGGTATATCATATATGAATGAGATGATGAAATTTGAAGTGCCCCTTGATAAATTTGATCAATTGGTGAGATAGCTTGTTGGATAAGTTACTTAAGATACCCAGTCAAACTAGGGTTTTCAAGGCAAATCACCCTCAAACTCTTGAAGAAAACTTGATAAATATAACATGTAGAGATCATTGGGACTCATATTTGATGTTCATAACCATTCTTGATCCCAATGCTAATGCTTATGATGGAAATGCACGAGGGATCTTAGGGTCAAAATTGGGGTCTTACAGCTGCCCCTATTTAAGGACATTCTAACTGAGGAGGTGAAGGTTAAAATTTTCGGCTCGACTCAGTAGAATGGGCTTAAATAAAAACATATAGAAACAAATTTTGGTCCCTAAGAGACCTCATAATGCATATGACATGAATGCAAAAGTTAATGCTCTATGGGGAATATTGCCACAAAGGAAAAAAGAAATCAGAGAGACCAAAAGTCTGTAGGAGCACAATGCATTCCATAAGGAAAACTCGTTGGGGAGATAGAGACTCTAGGGGGGAAAATGAGTTATGCATAGGCCAGGCTACGACTTAAAACTGTTGGGGAACGGAGGGATTCCATGCAAAAATGGAAAAGACTCATGCGGGGAACAACAACATATGCGGAGGATACGAATAAATCAGGACAAAACTGAAGTACTCGACTCATGCAGGGGAACAACGATTTCACTAAGGAAATGCGCACTCAACTCAACTGAGGAAGATAAACCTCAACACACAGGAGCATAAATATATTATCTACTACCTGTTACTGGGTAAGGATATCATAAAGATCTGACAGAGAGAACATCCGTCATCGGTTAGGATGAACATATCAAGGATGACTCATTGGGAACCGCCAGGAGGGAGTATTTATTATCGGTTACTAGGTAAGAATAGCCTTGCTGGGGAAAACTGCAGAAAATAGGATTTACAACTACCAGTTACTAGGCAGAAGACCAAAGGGTGAGAGTATCCATCATCGGTTAGGATGAACATATCAAGGATAAACTCGACAAGGAAGAAAATCTGTCACCGGTTAAAGTGAACATATCAAGGATAAACTTGCCTAGGGATGTCAAGGAGGATACTCGTCATCGGTTAGGATGAACATATCAAGGATATACCAACTGAACAAAAAAGAGGAATTACATCTATCGAAAACTGGATAGAAAACCGTCGGAGAGAGAACCCGTCACCGGTTAGGATGAACATATCAAGGATTAACTCTGCGAGGGGACAAAGTAAGATTTACAACTATCGGTTACTGGGTAGAAGACCAAATCAAAGAGAAAATTTGTCACTGGTTAAAGTGAACATATCAAGGATAGGCTCTGGAAGGGGAGTAAAAATAGGGATTACATCTGTCAGTTACTGGATAGAAAACCAAAGAAGAGAAAATCAGACACTGATTAAAGTGAACATATCAAGGATTGACTCTGCACAGGAAAAAGTAGGATTTACAACTACCGATTATTGGGTAGAAGACCATGAAGGAGAAGAAAACCCGTCACCGGTTAAGATGAACATATCAAGGATTAACTCTCTGAGGAACAAAATAGGGATTACAACTACCTTTTTACTGGGTAGAAAACCAAAGAATGAGAACATTTGTCACTGGTTAAAGTGAACGTATCAAGGATGGACTCACGTGGGGGACAGAAAGATATTCGTCACTAGTTAAAGTGAACATATCAAGAATATACTTTCAGGGGACTCTTCTGATGAGACCAAAGGGTAATTTTTCCAAATATTGGGCAAGAAGTAACAACTGCAAACTAAGAAGAATATTACCAGTTACTGGGTAATAGACTCTTAGGGGACCAAAACATCTATCTAGGTAAGAGCTAGAAAGAAAACGGTCAATCAAGACTCAACCCAATGAGGATATAACTCAAGGGGAGTAATTCCATCCAGAAAATCTACTGGAGACGAAACTGAAGTAAAAATCATCCACGGGGAAACAAACGCAGTGGGGAAACAGAGAAAGGTTAAAGTCTTTCTGCTTAAGGGGCGGACACTCTATAATTGAAGGAGGACAGACACCATATTTGGTATGAGGATAAAGTACCACCATAACAGAGAATGAGAATCTCAAACAAACCAGATATGAAGATGCAAGTTATGCAAATCATGAAATTTTATAAATGTATATGTATATGTATATATCATGATTATGCTGACAAAACGATCACAAAGGATACAGAGATGTCGCAAAGAATTTGAACCACCGATACAACCCTCGGTCAATCCACAAAAATAGGGAGACAACTGCCGGAGAACAGAGAGATCAACATCCCAAGGGCTCTACCCTAGCCGAGGATGGAGGATATCTGCTAAGGATAGAACATCTAAATCTGTGGGGAAGTTTTAGGTCAACACCATAAAATGGGAGACAACCCTACTGGGGAAGAAGAAAGAAGCTCCATCGGGGATCAAAAACTCCACCGGGGAACTAAATCTGTTAGTTGGGGATAACAACAATCCATTGAGGAAATGAACCAACACTAAATGTTCAGGGATGTCCGAAGAGTTACTGCTTGGGGAACCTTCGATGCTTCACACTCAAAAACTTGCTTTTCACTAAAATGTTGTTGATATTACTATTACCTGCTTTGGGAAAGTTCTTGCTTTTATATTTTAAAGAAAACTTGATTTTTATTTAAATCTTTAATTTTAAAATGATCATAATAAAATTTAAAACTATTGGCTGAAATAAATAAGAGTAGAAACAATTGGATAAAAGCTCAACTTTATTTAATAGGATGGTAGTCTGTAAATTGCAAGACTCCATAGATTTTACAAAGTTGAAAATGGTAATTTACATGGAAAAGGGTTACATTAAATACAAATGACCCTTAATCCTTCTACCCAATATTGATATCCAATGCGTTCTTGACCGCTGTTGGGATGACAAATTGATGTCAACCCTTGTGCTCAAACATGTATTCAAAATTACTGAAGATCAGTAGAACGCAGTTACTTGCCATAGTCCCTAATTTTTGCATAAGTTGCCCCAAGGTGGGGTACTCAACTTATCGGGAATTTTTTTTCTATTTTTTATATCTCTAATTTTTTCCTGGATCGCCCTTTCGAATTTTTAATCCACCGAGACGCTCATTTTTGCCTAAGCTGCTCTTTCGGGTTTTCAACTTAGCGAGCTTGTTCTTTTCTTTTTTTTTAGGAGAAATATTTCTTGACTGCATCTGCGTTCACAAGACGAGTGAACTCTTCACCATCCATAGTTGTAAGAATCAAGGCACCGCCTAAAAAAGCTCTCTTGATAACATATGGGCCTTCATAATTGGGAGTCCATTTTCCTCTGGAATCTGGCTTGAATGATAAAATCTTCTTGAGCACAAGGTCACCTTCTCTGAATACACGCGGTTTGACCTTCTTATCAAATGCCTTCTTCATTCACTACTGATACAACTGACCATGACACATGGCAGTCAATCTCTTCTCTTCTATCAAATTGAGCTGGTCAAACCTTGTCTGACACCATTCAGCTTCAGTCAACCTGGCTTCCATGAGCACACGCAACGAAGGAATCTCAACCTCTACGTGGAGCAATGCTTCCATACCATAAACAAGAGAGAAAGGGGTTACCCCTGTTGAAGTGCGGAAGGATGTACGATACCCATGTAAAGCAAATGGGAGCATCTCATGCCAATCCTTAGATGTTACAACCATCTTCTGGATAATCTTCTTGATATTCTTGCTCGCAGCTTCAACAGCCCCATTCATCTTGGGTCTGTAGGGAGAAGATTTATGATGTGCAATCTTGAAGTTTTTGCAAAGAGCTTTAACCATATTATTATTCAAGTTCGGTCCATTGTCAGTAATGATCTTACTTGGCACACCATAACGGCATATGATTTGATTCTTGATAAACCTTACAACAACTTGCTTGGTTACATTTGCATACAGTGCCGCTTCAACCCATTTTGTGAAGTAATCAATTGCCACTAAAATGAAACGATGTCCATTTGAAACTTTGGGTTCAATCATCCCAATCATATCAATTCCCCACATGGAGAAAGGCCATGGGGAAGAGATAACATTCAATAGTGTCGGAGGAACATGAATCTTATCAGCATAAAATTTACACTTGTGGCATTTCTTCACAAACATGCAATAGTCAGATTCCATTGTTATCCAATAGTAACATACTCGCAACATCTTCTTTGCCATTGCATGTACATTGGAATGAGTACCAAAGGAACCTTCATGCACTTCGGTCATCAACATGTCTACTTCGTGTCTATCCACGCATATGAGCAAAACCATGTCGAAGTTTCTCTTGTACAATACATCACCATTCAAGTAGAAATTACCGTCTAATCTTCTCAAAGTCTTCTTATCCTTCAAAGATTCCCCAGGAGGGTAAATCTGACTTTAAAGGAAACATTTGATGTCATATTACCACAACTTCTCGTCTTTGATCTCTTCAACAGCAAACACATAAGCTGGCCTATCAAGATGCATCACAGATAAATTAGGAACTTCATTCCAATACTTTACTACGATCATTGATGCCAATGTTGCAAGAGCATCTTCCATCCGGTTTTCATCTCGAGGGATATGATGAAACTCAACCTTTGTAAAGAAAGTTAAAATCCTCCTCGCATAATCTTTATATGGTATCAAACCGAGCTGATTTGTCTCTCATTCTCCTTTGATCTGATTCATAACCAAAGCGAATCACCAAAGACATCCAAATACTTGATTCTGAGATTCATGGCCGCTTCAAGCCCCATAATGCAAGCTTCATATTCTGCCATGTTGTTTGTACACTTGAAAGTCAATCTAGCTGTAAATGTTAGATGCGTGCCTTGAGGAGTAATGATCACTTCCCCAATTCCATTTCCATATTGATTAACAGCTCCATCGAATACCATGCCCCAACGGGAACCAGGTTCTGGCCCTTCTTCAAGCAATGGTTCATCACAATCTTTCATTTTCAAGTACAAAATCTCTTCATCAGGAAAATCATACTGTACTGACTGGTAATCTTCAATTGGTTGGTGAGCCAAATGGTCAGCCAAGATACTACCCTTGATCGCTTTCTGAGATCGGTATTCTATATCATACTCTGATAACAACATCTGCCAACGGGCAATCCTCCCAGTTAAAGCAAGCTTTTCAAATATATACTTGATTGAATCCATTTTGGATATCAACCAAGTGGTATGGTTCAACATATATTGACGCAGACGCTTAGCAGCCCAAGCCAATGTGCAACAAGTCTTCTCAAGCATTGAATACCGAGTCTTAGAGTCGATGAACTTCTTACTGAGGTAGTAGATTGCAAATTCTTTCTTCCCAATCTCATCTTGCTGACCAAGAACACAACCCATACTATCTTCTAGCACAGTCAAATACATGATCAACGGTCTTCCTTCAACAGGTGTAGACAAAATCGGAGGTTTAAGCAAATATTCCTTGATACTGTCAAAAGCTTTCTAGAATCTTCGGCCCAATCACAAGACTGATATTTCCGAAGAAGCTTGAATATAGGCGCACATGTGGCAGTCATGTGGGAAATGAATCTGGAAATATAATATAAGCGGCCGAGAAAACCTCTTACTTGCTTCTCAGTTTTAGGCGCAGGCATCTCTTGTATTGCTTTGAACTTGGCAGGATCAACTTCAATACCTTTCTCGCTGACAATAGAGCCCAACAACTTACCAGAACGAATACCAAAAGTACACTTATTGGGATTCAAGAGGAGTTTATACTTCTTCAAATGCTGGAATAGCTTCAACAAATGCCTAACATGTTCCTCTTCGTCAATTGATTTAGCAATCATGTCATCGACATAAACTTCAATCTCTTAATGCCTCATATCATAAAAAAGAGTAGTCATTGCTCTCTGTTAAGTTGCACCAGCATTCTTTAGACCGAAAGGCATCACTCTATAACAGAATGTTACCCAGGGTGTAATGAATGTGGTCTTCTCCATATCCTCGGGTGCCATCTTGATTTGATTATATCCGAAAAATCCATCCATAAACGAAAAGACTTTGAATTTAGCACTATTGTCTACCAACATATCAATGTGTGGCAGAGGGAAATCGTCTTTCGGACTGGCTTTATTCAAATCTCTATAGTCAACACACATGCGGACTTCTCCATCTTTCTTCGGCACAGGCACAATATTGGCCACCCATTGCGGATACTCAGTGGTCACAAGAAAACCGGCATCAATCTGCTTCTGAACTTCCTCTTTGATCTTCACAGCCATATCAGGATGCGTTCTTCTCAACTTCTGCTTGACTGGCGGGCATTCTGGCTTCAACGACAATCTATGCTCCACAATCTCATAATCCAACCCAGACATGTCTTGATAGGACCAAGCAAACACATCTTAATATTCTCGAAGAAGATCAATCAACCCCTTCTTCGCATTTGGACACAGTCGAGACCCAATCTTGACTTCCTTCACCTCATCCTCGAAACCCAAGTTGACTAGCTCAATCTTCTCTTCAAGCGGCTGAATAATCTTTTCATCTTGCTCCAGTAGACGAGACAATTCTTCACTCACCTCTATATCACTTTCTTCCTCGGCTTCAAACACAGGGAATTCAAAATTTGGAGAAGGAGAAGGATCATTGTATTCAATGGGTTTAGGAACCAACCTGCATAATGATTTGATATTTTGATTTTAGAGAAGTAAATATGTGACCAAATATTATGCAGATGGACAATTATATTGTTTATTTATGTTTTTTGTGATTACCATTTTTAGAATAAAGCAAAAAGTAAAAACAAACATCAAAGATGTGGATGAATAGAATTAATTTTATTGATGATCAATTTAAAATGCGCAAACAATGTTCACTTCTCCCTTAGACATAGGAGAAGGATTTTAAAATATAAAAGCAATTACTTAGATCGATGCAAAATAACAGGAATATCAACAGCAATCCAATTGTTGCATGTCTTTCCATGCTTCACAAAGTTGGTGCAGTCTTCCTCTTCATTGTCCTCTAGCACAACAGCTAAGCGTTGTTCATTCCCATGAATGAACCCTCCGCTACGGAAGCTGAGTTACATCTTTTCAGATCTAACGGTTGAAGAGCCCTTCTAGAATCCCAGACCAGTTCTTCCCTTGTTGTCGGAGACCTCCACCATGCGCCCCCACTGATCAACAGGACCTTCTTCAACAATCTTCTGAGCATCTTTCAGAGAGGACATAGGTGCCCCAACTCTCTTCTCAGCAGCAATAGACAAGGCTTGGAACGGAGTTCCAACCTCATCCTCAGCTTCTACATATGAGAAAGATGACAGATGGCTAACCAACAGTGCCTTTTCTCCTCCCACAATCACTAGCTTGCCATTCTTGACAAATTTGAGCTTCTGGTGCAGAGTGGAGGTAATAGCTCCTGCCTCATGAATCCATGGCCTTCCTAATAAACAACTGTAGGCCGAGTGAATATCCATTACCTAGAAAGTAATCTAAAAATCACTAGGACCTATCTTGACTAGAAGGTCCACTTCTCCAATAACCGTCTTGCGCGAGCCATCGAAAGCTTTGACAATTACTCCATTGTACCTCATGGGAGCTCCTTGATAAGATAACTTTGACAAAGTTGACTTCAGAAGCACATTGAGTTACGAACCGGTGTCAACAAGCACATTTTACAAAGCATCTTCTTTGCAATTCATCGAAAAATGCAAAGCCAGATTGTGATTTCTTCCCTCCTCAGGGAGTTCTTCATCGTAAAAGCTGAAATTATTGCATGAAGTGATGTTAGCTACAATATGATCAAACTGATCCACAGTAACATTTTGCTCCACATATGCTTGTTCAAGAACTCTCTGTAGTGCTTCTCTGTGTGCTTAAAAATTAAAAGCAGAGACAACACGAAAATCTTCGAGGGAGTTTGGAGCAATTGTTCAACCACATTAAACTCGCTCCTCTTGATCAGTCGGAGTACCTCATCATCATCATTAGTTTTTAAATTGCTGGATTCACCAGACTTATCCTTTGAACAACCAACAGGATCTACACTAGGCACATCGGCCTTCTTACCAACAACTGCTTCTTCTTTATTTTCCGTGAACACCGGTCCAAAAACTCGACCACTGTGGGTCACCTTCGTAACATCTGTAATGCTCACCACTGAACTGGTCGTAGGTAACGGGACCTCTTGGCCTTTCTCTATCATCGTAACATTGTATTGGTACGATACATCCTTATCAGATGCATACAGGACTGGGCCCGCTAACCGTATTACCAACGGCGAAACTGATCTATTGCTGACGTTATGGTTACTGCTGCTATCATACTGAATTACTAACCGCTCTGGTTTCTTGAAAACGGGCACTATGACATTGACATCGTCATCTACATGACGGGATTGAACAATCTGGATCATGCCTTCATCCATCAGACGTTGGATGTCCCTTTTCACCACAACACACCCCCTTGGGTTCATGCTATAAATATTACAACCATCGTGATCATATTCACAGTCACTCACCAAACAGATATCTTTGTGCATCTGCACCAAAGATCTTCGGATAAACCGAACATCAAAGACTTTGAATTCACCGGGACAGTCGTCCACCATATTTACTGAGGTATTCCCATGAGCGGGCAAAGGGTTAGCTTTCACGTTAGACACACGGTCTTGAAAAGACACCATACCACTCCTCATAAGCTTTTGCACCTCATACTTCAGCGGATAACAGTTTTCAATATCATGTCCAGGTGCACCCTGGTGAAAATCAAAGCGAAGCTCGGGTTTATACCACCAAGGAAGTGGCTCTGGGATTTGCGGTGGATTCCTCGGTTGAATCAAGTTTTTTAGGACTAATGATGGGTAAAGTTCTGCATATGACATAGGAATCGGGTCAAAAGAGACCTTCTTCCTCTCGAAGTTTTGTTGTTGGTGATGATTGTTGTTGAAATTATTGTTGTTGTAAGTGTTCGTTCTTTGTTGCGGTTGTTGTTGTTGACGTTGATTTTGATATTGCTGTTGTTGTTGTTGAATTGGTGTTGTTTGCTGATTAGAAAATACTGGAATAATGGAAGATACTTGATGTTGATAATGTTGATGGGGTAGTGGATTTCTTCTGATCTGAGGCCTCCTCTGCCTCCCACTAGAAATTGCATTAGTCTCATTATCTTTCCTTTTGCTGAAACTACTCTCATACTTCTTTCTTGTCAATGCCTCATCTTTTGACAATCGTCCTTCATGGACCCCCTCTTCAAGTCTCATCCCCATATTTACCATTTCGATAAAGTCACTGGGGGCACTGGCGATCATACTTTCATAGTAAAATGATCTGGGCAGCCAACTCCCTCCAACGCTGGGCATACTCCTTGAATGTCTCGTTATCTTTCTGAGACATGGATCTCAGCTGGTCCCTATACGGCGCCATATCCACGTTGTACTTGTACTGCTTCACAAAAGCCTCACATAGATCATTGAAAGTACGAAAGCTTGCACTATCTAACCCCATATACCAACGGAGTGCAGCACCTATCAGGCTATCCTGGAAGTAGTGAATCAGCAACTGATCATTATCTATTTGGGTTGACATCTTGCGGGCATACATCACAAGATGACTGAGCGGACAAGAGTTCCCCTTATACTTCTCAAAGTTAGGCACTTTGAATTTCATTGGGATTTTCACATTGGGCACTAAGCACAGTTCAGCAACACTCTTCCCAAACAGATCTTTGCCTCTCAGTGTCTTCAGTTCCTTACGCAGCTCAAGGAATTGGTCCTTCATCTCGTCCATCTTTTCATAGACATCTTGGCCCTCAGATGGCTTGGAATGATAGATGGTGTCCTCTACGCGAAGCAAAGTGTGCACAACTGGAGATGGTACAGACATGACCGGGATAGATGCCGACATGGAAGCAAAAGTAGGAGCGAAACCTTCTGGCTCAAAGTTGGGCGGCATTCCCCACGGGAATCCGACAGGCAAGTTTGACACGAAGTGGGCGATGGTAGCAAGCACAGTAGAGGTAACCACTTCAGAAATAACTGTCCTCGCGGGAGGAGTTGCAGGTGTTGGAGAAGCTTGACTTTGAGCAGCAAGAATTGACTCCATCATGGCAGTCAGCCGAGCAATCTTCTCTTTCAAATCTTGGTTCTCTTGCTCAAGGTGTTCCATGATTCTGGAACGATTAGCTCTGGTGTTATACCAGTGAGTCAGCTTGCCTAAAGCACATAAGAACATCAATCAGACACCTGGCAAAAACCCTCTTATGCAAATGATGCATGAAACACAATGCTTGATTATTTTTATTTCCAAGGACCTTACTATATCATTTGCAAATATATATAATATTGAAATGGTAATTGCAACAATGTGATATGACCAAAAATTTCTTTTTATTTATATAAATTGGAAGGATTACACTGAGTACAATTTTCAGAAACCAAATTAAAAAGATACAAGAGAAAAGGAGACTAGTCATCCTAAGGATCCCTAACAACAATGTCAGAAGATCTGGCTGAAGGCGCGTACTTCCTTTGAATGCGATGGATCTCAGTCTCAAAAGAAGCCTTCATCCGAGTCTTCTCGAGGACAAGCTGGTCAACAATCTTCTTCCAAACAACGGAAGGCTGAGGCATGCTAGAAGATGAAATCTCTGGCTCTCTCTATCTCTTCTTCACTCGGTCCTCAAGTAGCTCAATCAGTGCATCTTTGTCCTTAGACTCCAACTGCAACTCCTCATGCTTCTTGTTCAAAGCACGGAAATGCTCTTCCACATGTCCTTCTCTTGCTTCATCTTGATGAGCGCGTCTTCCAACTCCTCTACATCTTGGTTAGGGAGAGTTAATGGCTCAACCATAACCATATAGATAGGTCTTTCACAAGGATAAGGCATCTTCAACTCCAAACCTCTCTTCTTCACCCAAAGAATGTAAGCTTCCAAAGCTACACAATTGTATGGACCAAGCTCGGATCTTCCTTTCCTATGCACACTATGCCAAGCGTGCATAATCTTCTGTTTCAAATGTTGGGGATCTTTACCCTCTTGATATAAAAGACCTTTTAACAACATGTTATTAGGTTTGTCTCTCAAGGGGAACCCAAGTTGACGACGAGCCAAAGCAGGATTGTAGCTAATTCCTCCTTGTGTACCAATGAGAGGCACATTAGAGAATTCACCACTACTATCAATAATCTCCAAACTGCTTAAGGATGGATCATACCAAACTATATCATCATTAGTGAGAGACATAAGTCTCTGAAACCATCTTAGACATTGTTTGTTCTCCATAAAAGCAGGCGTCTGAGGCAAGTGTGAAATAAACTACTTGTACAGAAGAAGAATGCAACATACAATCGTTCCACTACCTTTAGAATTCATTAGATGCAAAGAGAAATACATATCACCCAACAAAGTAGGCACATGATTCCCAATCAAGAAAAGTCTAATGGCATTAACATCAACAAAACCATTAATGTTAGGGAACAAAGCTAATCCATAGATGAGCAACACAAAGATAGCTTCGAAAGCGTCCACACTACCAACTTAAGCAAAAATGGTGGCTTCCTTGATGAGGAAAACAGATGGCAACCCAAATAACCCTCCTTTCTTCACCCAATGAGCCTCTATCTTAGACATCTTCAAGTGAAGAGCTTCAACAATAATACTAGATCGGGGAATCTCCTCCAATCCACTAAAAGGCACTCTACTAGAAACAGGTATACCCAAAACATGAGAATACTCCTCCAAGGTAGGTACAAGCTGAAAATCTTGTAAAGTGAAACAACGGTAAAGAGGATCATATAACTGCACCAATACACTCAAGATTCCTTCAACCACATCAGCAAACAAAATGGACAGAAGCTTCCCATGACGTTGTTTGAAGTCCAAGGGATCTAATACAAAAGATGATAGCTTCCTTAACTCTTTCAAGTTTGGACATCTGAAAATGTACTTCTTAGTGTTCCTTCGTCCACAATCCATGGTCTGAAAATATTTGCAAATGATACCTTAGTTCCTTGAAATTTTTTGTGATGAATGTTATGATGCAGATGAATGCATGAATGCAACAATCACAAATAAGGGATCACACACAAGGCAAACAAACAAAGGTCAAGGGATGAATCAAGTCATTGTCAAGATCAATCATCCATTTTTGTGGATTATGGTTTTCACCTTATCAACACCTAAGTTCCATTGATATTGACAAGACTTGATTGGATCAACCAAGAATCAAGGGTTTGTTGTGAGTCACAAGCATGGAGTCTGGGTAAGAACCATCCCAAAGGAGTGAACTAAGGATAAAAACCTATAGATCATGTTCTAAAAAGTTCCTAGAGTCTTAATTCCATCTATCAGATATTACAGGTTAAGATGACTAACTCATCGACCCATAATATTCTTAAGAGAAACTCGTCTGAGTGTAGTATCGCGTAACAACTGTTATCAAGTCTACACTTGAACAGTTTCCGCCCTACGTCCTAATAGGACAAGATGGGTTAGGTGTTCTAAAGTCCTTAGCTTCTCAGACCCAATTAGAAATAGTAATTCCTAACCACAAATACTTGTGTTACATTTCCAAATCCAAAGGAGTCTCCACTGAGCAGATAAATATCAAGCCAAGTTGTTAAGGACTACTCCACACAAGTCGAACATGACTATACCATCCTCCTATCTTAATTGCACTCAAGTTCAGGTTAGAACTTATCTCACCACTCATAGATCACCAAGCACAACAAGAAAATCATATCACACATAGATATATACAAACATCACATATATACAAATATATTCATACAAAAAGTAGGCTAAACCCACTGGAGACTACTCCCCAGCAGAGTCGCCACTCAATTTTTATAGCGGAAAATTCATGATCATCAAGCTATCAACAAGCTAGAGATCAATTAACAAGAGTCGCCACCGCGCTTTTATTTTTTCCAAGTGAAATTGGAAAAAGTACGAACAAAACCCAAATAGTAAGAAGTTTTCAAATAAAAACTAACAAAAGTCAGAGATCACATGTAAGGGGATTGGTTACACAGAGGGAAGGTGTTAGCACCCAAGGTGTCCTAGGTACTCCTAGGGAGCCCTTTTTGTGTGCATATGTATTTTGTACAAAGTGATGTTCACAAACAAATAAAATGAGGGGATGAGAAAAGAATTCATTAATTATTGTGTTTGGCAAGACCTTCAGTCTTGTGCCTACGTACCAACATAAAAATGAGGGATCAAAACCTCGTAGTTCGTGCTATAAATTTCAAAATGAATGTGTTGATTTTAACAAATATTTAAGTTTTAAAGGCACAAAGGCCTGTAAGACCCTAATATTGGCCCTGAGATCCCTCATGGCATCATAATATTGCATTTGCATAGCCTCAAGGATCATAAGCATCTTGGTTCTCTTTGCCTTTGGGTTGGGACCTATTTTGAGTGGTTTGAGATCACCAAGCATGCTTGAATTATATATTATTTCTTTTCTCATTTTTATTCACTAACCCAAAAGCACAAAAATATGTCACTAACATCTCTTATTTGTAGCTTAAGCAGTCACAAGGTCTAAAGCTTCTAAGAGATCCTATGTGCATTGATATGGTCAAGAGAAGATGAAAGCAAGCATAGTAATGGTTCCCAAAGCTCTCATCCATCAAATATGCCTCCCAAGTATCTCAATTCATCATTTTTTATCAAGCAAATCAAAGGGGCTTGAGGTTTGTTTCCCAAGGAAACCCTAATTCATCTGTTCATCAAATATGCCTTGCTCATGAAGCAACCTCAACCCATGGTCAAATGCAATTAAGGGAAGTTCTTTTATTCATCATTTAATGCATATTTGAACTTATTTTTGTATCCTCAATCATCAATTCATTAAGATATGAGTTTTGGGCTTGAGAAGTTGATTAGTCAATTCATGTAACTATTTTGAAATGCACAGAGACCTAACTTTTTATGTGTTGGTCAAATGGAGATGACCCCAAGAGAAACTATGTTCTTAAGGAAAATATGAACAACTTTCATGTTCATCAAAAATTGATTTGAATCTTTGAAGGTCATCATCTATTCCAAGACATTATAGGTCATTTTGATTGAAACCCTAATTTTGGGTCAACTTCCCAAGGACGTAACTCATTCATTTTTCATGATTTGGAGGTGAGACTTAATGCATTGGAAATCGTATTGTGTCTACTTAAAATGTTATGTTGAGAAAAATTACAAAATCTCAAAATAAATACATGTGATAATGCAAAACATTATAGGTCATTTTGGACCAAATGCATTGAAATGTGAAAAAGTCCAACTTCAAGTGCCCATAACTTCTTCATCAAAAATTCAAATGATTCAAAATTTAAGTACAAATTGATTGCCTTAAAAATATCTACAACTTTTGTGTTGAAGATTTTGTCATTTGGAGCTTGTATCATTGAATCATAAGGGCTTGAACATTGGCCAAATTTGGAAATTTCACATAGGCATGTTTTGCACCTTACACTTCAAGCTCAATTTTCATTAATTTCCAAGGCCCAAATGAAGTTTTGATCAACATGACATTTGTTCCTTATGCAACAAGCTTTCGAACCATTACTCATAAGGTTGCATTTTGATTTTGGACATGGCAGTTTTGAAGGCTTCAAGGTAATAGTGCATTTTGTGAAAATCATTTCAATTGCCATGCATGAGCTCATACAGTCCAATGTGCACGTCCGTTTCATTCATTTGTAATCTCAGCTTGCCAAATCAAGTGGAATTAGGCCCTCCATGCGCCTGTACAGGCCCATGCATGGAGGCCCTTTCCATTCATGCAAATTTGAAATCACACATTCAGCATTGCCTTGCCTATAAATACATTGCATTGGAGCTTCATTTCTTCAACCTTAAGGCGCCCTACATGCCGTGCAACTGAAATCCCACACCCACACCAAAGGAACTCACTCTTTTCTCTCAAATTTTCAGATCTAGAAATCAGTTTCCTCGACTGTCTTCTTAGATCTAAAAGTTCCTAGACCTCTTCACCTTGATCCATAGAGCTTTCTGTTTGCCAAAGAACCCAAGGATCTTGACTCAACTCTTCACAATTCAAAGGTTTTCCTCAACTTCATTTTGCTTCGAAACAACTTGTTTATTATTCAATTATCCTTGCTTTTGTGTGATCTGAAGTCCTCTGCATAGAGGCATCATTATTGAGATTTGAATTTTTGAAATCAAGCAAGTTCACTTGAACACCATAAAACTTCCACCTCTGATTTCTCTCTCAATAGGAATCTAGAGTGGAATTGAGTGGCATAGGAGTGATGTACATCACTTCACCTTTCATTTGGTACCTGGATCGTGCGTTTTGGTGCACATTTATTTCCATGTAATTATTGGCCTTCGCCGGAGCTAGCCGGAGAAGACGGTGGCGTTGGCCACTGTCTAGTCTCCAGATCTAATCGTGGCCATCCATTTCCATTTCCAGATTTAATCCTGGCAGTCCAATGTTATGACTTTTTTTAATGTTTGTGTGGTTGCATTGACGTGGATGTATGGTGGATAAGCGCTCAGAAGCCGTGTGATGTGCCAGCTCAATTAATGAGCTGGATCCAACACCTCTCCTTTTTTCTTATTTTTAATTCTGATTTCTATTTTCTTTTATTTCTTTTAATTTCATTTTATTTCTAAAATTCATATCTCTTTCATTATTGGTCCAAAAATTATGGGACCAATTGCATTATTTATCTTTTAATTTCTAGTTTCTAAAAATGATTTTTAATATTTTTTATTTCATAATTTGCTATTTTTTAATAATTTTCTCTTTTCTGGTTATTTTTAATTCATTTTAAATAGTTTTTGATATTTAAAAAATACAAAAAAAAAATTCTCAACCTCTTTGAAGGATGATAGATCTATGAAAAATATTCTCATCAATTTATTAATTGATTTGAGATTTTAGTTCAATTAGGATATTTTTATGCATTTTTAATTGATTTAAAATAGTTTCTGACTTTTAAAAATGCTGAAATTTTTTGTCAAACTTTGTTTGACCTTGTTGAACTTGGGATAATTCACTTGGACTTTTCAAAGTTGATTTAAAGTGAATTTGAAGTTTGACCTTTCTTTATTATTTTAATTCAAGTTTTATTTTAAATATTAAAAATGCCAAAAATATTTGACTTGTTTCTTGAATTCTAATTCTCATTTTGCTTCTGCTTTCTATTATTTGACCTTGATCTTCTCTATCTTTGGTCATAGCTTGTTGATTATCTCATTCCATTTCATTTAATGCACTTTAATTCTTCATCTTCTTGTTCTCCTTCTTCTTTTTTTCTTTTTTTGATCAATGAGTTAAAGATTGGTGGTTAGCATTGATTAGGGAGGTTTAATCTTCCTTGATTCAAATCTAATTCATCTTGATCAATGATCAAGTGAATGGCTTTGCATTAAGGATAGATTGCTTCCTAAATCATGCAAAGGACTTAAATAAATACAAGATCAATTCTCATCTTCTTTTTGGCATGGCAAGTTGTTGGAGTTTGATTCACTAATCAAGACCTCTAACTTGTGTTGTTGCCTACTTCATTATTGACCGTCCTCAGATAGTTGTGACTTCTACATAAGTCCAATTACGATTGCTTAACATAGCGGTAAATTTGCCTTATGGCATACTAACTATTAACACTAACCATTAACCATTAACATTTAATTCTTGCTCTTTACATTATGCAATTTACTATTCTTGTACATATTATTCATTTGATTTTTCCTTTGCTCACTTGAGCACATGTTTATGTTAATGCAATTTGCCTTTTGCTCACTTGAGCACATAATTGTGTATATACTATTGTGCTTGTGTTTTGTTTTGATTGTTGTGGACCAAATTCAAAGAAATGGACAAATGGACTTAGACTTTAGGACTTTCCCTATGCAAAATTGGAGTCAAATAGCAACTAGGCATTGGGCCTTTAGAGTGCTTTAAAAGTCAAAGAGCAACTAGGCATTGAGCCTTTAGAATGCTATAAATGCTAAAGAGAACTTTGGAAGGACCAATTTCTAAACTCTTGCTTGTTCATTCTTGATTTGTTTGATAGAACTTTTTAATGTGTGTGTTCTTGTGCTAGGGATTCCAACATTGAGCCTAAGTGAGGAACCATTGCCATGAGCTTCTAAGAGAGAGAGATCTAGGAGCCATTGAGGAACTCTCCAAGAGCTTGTTTGATTATGTTGATTGCTTGAGCTTACTATTATTTTGCTTGCATATTCCAAAGGATGGGAGCTACTTGGATCATCAATATGATCTCAAGACAGGAACTCCATGAGTGGTCTTGTTTCTTATCCCTTATCTCTTGTATACTTAGGATTTAGCCATTCCTCTTCTTCCCTCCACTCTAACCCAAGCCAAAATTATTTGGGCAAACATTTAACACTTTTTTTCAAACATTAGAAACCTAAGTCTTATGCTTTTGATTTCCAAACTTTTTTTTCATAACACTTATTTTGAATTGCACCTCTAAGTCAACTTTGACCATATTTTGTACATACTTTTCCTTGGTAAATATAACTCATTCAAATACTTTTTTGTGGTTTCAATGGCCACTTTCTTAATCAAAAATTTTCATAACCAATAGCTATTAGGTTTGAGTTATCCTTGAGGTAGATGTAATACTCACCTATATCCTTAGTGATGGACAATGAGTCTTCCATGCTTATTATAGGGTTAACCCCTCACTAACATGTTGAAGCTATCCTCACATGGTGGATTTGTGGTTTTAGGTTGAGTTTTCTCCCTTGGATAACAAAACACCTTAAGGCTTTTGGACCAATCAATTCACCAACTTGTTTTGAGATTTTTACCCCGAACTACGAGGTTTTGATCCTAATCTCTTTTAAGATGGTACGTAGGGAATGGGTTTATCCATCCAAACACAAAATGTAAATAACTTGCATATTCTCTTCTCATCTCTTCAATCATGTTTGCACAAACAAATTTTCACAAATTACCAGCCTTACAACAGATATTAAAAGGGCTCCCTAGGAGTACCTAGGATGTTTTGGGTGCATAAAACCTTCCCATTGCATAACCAACCCCCTTACCCCGATCTCTGACATTTTTACTCTTTTTTGATTCGATAAATCTTTTAGGTTTTTGTTCGCTTTCTAACCATTCCTTTGGATAAATAGAAGTGCGGTGGCGACTCGACTTGTATGGTTTAGCTTAGATTTAGCCAATATCTCTAATGGTAACGAATACCCCGCTACAGAAAAGTGGCGACTCTGCTGGAGACATTTGCCTAGTGGGTTTTGCCTACTTTTCATATTTGTTGTGTTGTTGTGTATATTATTTTGTGACATATTTTTGTGCAATTTGGGATTACTGTATTGTATGTAATGATTGAATTGCTTGAATATTAATTCCTTGTATGCTTGGTGATCTTTGTGAGATGAGTTCTATACCCGAACTCGAGTGCACTTAGGATAGGAGAATGTCATAGTCTTGTTGACTTGTGTGGAGTTATTCCTTAGCAAGTTGACTTGCAAGCCCATTCACTTGGTGGAGGTCATGTTGGGATCAATAATATCACACAAGTAGTTGTGGTTATACATTACTCTTTCCAATATAGACCTTGGAAGCCAAGGACCTTAGTTTACCAAGCCCATCTTGGACTATTCTTAGGATGTAGTGCGAAAGTCGTTCAAGTGTAAGATTTGATACGATTGTTACGCGATACTACACTCATAAGAGTCTCTCTTGAGAATATTTTTGGAATACGAGTAGTCGTTTCTCCGATAATATCCGAAAGATGGGATGATGACTATGGGAACCTCTTGTAGAACATGTTTGGCAGGTTTAAACCCTAGTACACTCCCTTTGGGTGGTTCTTAACCGAGACTCCATGCTCGTGACTTGCAGCAAACCCTTGATTCATGGTTGATCCGTTCTTGTATCCTTAATATCAATGGAACTTGGGTGTTGATAAGGTGTAAACCATAATCCACCAAAATGGATTATTGGTATTAAGGATAACATGATCTATGCCATGACCTTTGTTTGGTGTGCTTTGCTTGATCCTTGAGTGTAATTGTTGCATTCATGCATTCATGCACCCATTTGCATCCATGTCATCAATAATGAGAAAATTTTCAAGGAACTTAAGAGGTCTATTTGCAAATTTTCAGACATGGAAAGACAAAGAAGGAATACAAAGAAGTACAGTTTCAGACAACCCGACTTGAAAGAGCTAAGGAATTTGACATCCTATGTATTAGATCCCTTGGGTTTCAAGGCTCATTTTGGGAAGCTTCTATCTATTCTGACTACTCAAGTGGACAAAGGGTTGATGAGTGTATTGGTGCAGTTCTATGATCCCTTGTACCGTTGCTTCACATTTCCGGATTTTCAGCTTTTGCCCACACTTGAGGAGTATGCCCACCTTGTGGGTATACCTATTCTAGACCAGTTGCCGTTCAGTGGCTTAGAGAGTGTTCCTACTTCTCAAGAGATAGCTGATATATTGCATATAGATGAATCTCTGGTTGGTGCTCATATGACTACCAAAGGTGGAATTCAAGGTCTCCCTTCTGAGTTCCCCATTGCTTAAGCTATTATGTATGGGAAGGCCATGAGTGTCGACACGTTTGTGGATGTGAATGCTATTAGGATTTTCTCTATTCTTAATCCCATTTCGACTCTATTGGGTGACACTTACTTTTCTTTGCATATGAGGAATGCAAAGGGTGGTGGTACCATTGTGTGTTGTTCGCCTCTGTTGTACAAGTGGTTTATTTCACACTTGCCGCAGACGGTCGCCTTCAAGGAGATCAAAGGATGTCTATGGTGGTCCACGAGACTTATGTCTCTCACTAATGATGATATCTTTTGGTACAACCGTGTATATGATAATGTGCAGATTATCAACTCTTGTGGTGAATTCTCCAATGTGCCTCTTCTTGGTACATGTGGAGGGATCAACTACAACCCTATTTTGGCACATCGTCAGCTTGGGTTTCCCCTAAAGGATAAACCTAATAACATTCTGTTAGAGGGTGTATTCTTCCAGGAGGGTAAAGATCCCCAAGGCTCGAAGGGCAGGATGGTTCGCGCTTGGCGCAAGATTCATAGGAAAGGAAGGAAGGAGCTAGGTCCGAAGAACTGTATTGCTTTGGAACCCTACACCTCTTGGGTTAGGAGGGGAGCTTCCGAGTACCTTATGCCTTATGAGTATCCAAGACCTACACCGTTGGTTGTGGCTGGGCCTTCAACCCTCCCTGACCAAGGAGTAGAGGAGTTGAGAGACGAAGACCGTTCGCGTGCTTGGAGCCGTGAACGAGAGGAGTTGCTTCAGTAGATCAGAGAGAAGGATGCTTTGATAGAGTTCCTCGAACACCAGGTTATTGATGATCCTGATGATGCATGGACTTCTCTACTTCCTCAGTCTTCCAAGTTTTGGAAGAGGAAGTATGATCGACTCGCCAAAGAGAAGGCAGATATGGAGGCAGCCTACGAGAGGGAGGTGAAGAGGCTTCGTGCATCTTATCTTCCTGTATCTAGAGCTTTAGATGATTGCTTCTAGGGATCCATAGGATAATCATTTTCCTTCTCTCTTGTATTGTATTTGGTTACCAAGACTGTACTTATTTGGTATAAAAATATTTCCCAAATATTATTTGATGTGATAAATGTTTAATATTTTCGAAATTTGCAAATAGAACTCTAAAGTTCCTTTGATAAATAAACAAATAATATGCACAAGCATTGCATGCATCACGTGCATAAGCAGGTTTTTCTCCAGGCTTCTTGGTCTATGGTCTAACTTTGTGTTCTTCATTTATTTTGAAGACAAGCCGACTCATTGGTACTACACCCGAGCCAACATTTCAAGACTGATGGATCATTTGGAACAAGAAAATCACGAGCTCAAGGAGGAAGTAGCCAGATTGACTGCCCTTATGGAGTCATTCATGGCTGCCTAGAGCCAGTCGTCTCCGACACCTTCAACTCCTCCACAGAGGACAGTCATCTCCGAGATTGTCTCATCAACTGTGCCTACGGCCAGCACACACTTTGCACCGACGACCATGCCAGCCGGGTTTCCGTGGGGGATGCCTCCCAACTTCATGCCTGAAGGTCCTGCACCCACTTTTGCTTCTCTGTCGGCATCTAGCCTGGTCCTTGCTGTTCCTCCTCCTGTCGTGCATACTATGCCCAAAGTAGACGATACCATATACCATTCTGAGTCGTCTGAGGGCCCAGATGTCTATGAAAAGATGGATGCTATGAATGATCAATTTCTTGAACTCCACAAGGAATTAAAGACTCTTCGAGGAAAAGATCTTTTCGGCAAGTCTGCTGCCGAATCTGTCTGGTCCCTAATGTGAAAATCCCTGTAAAGTTCAAGGTTCCTGACTTTGAAAAGTACAAGTGAAATACTTTCCCTCTCAGCCACCTTGTCATGTATGCCAAGAAAATGTCGACTCAGACCGACAATGACCAACTGCTCATCCACTACTTTCAGGACAATTTGTCCGGTGTTGCCTTACATTGGTATATGGGTTTGGACAGTGCGAACATCCGATCCTTCAACGACCTTGGCGAGGCCTTCGTCAAACAATACAAGTATAATATGGATATGGCTCCCGATAGGGATCAATTGAGAGCCATGTCCCAGAAGGACATGGAAACTTCCAAAGAATACGCCCAGAGGTGGCGAGAGTTAGCACCACAGATCGTGCCCCCGCTTGAAGAGAAGGAAATGACCAAGATCTTTTTGAAGACCTTGAGTTCTTTTTATTACGAGCGGATGATTGCCAGCGCTCCTTCTGACTTCACCGAGATGGTGAATATGGGGATGCGTCTGGAAGAAGGAGTCAGGGAAGGGCGCCTGACCAGAGAAGAAGGCTCTTCTACCAAACGGTATGTGACATTTGGGAAGAATAAAGATGGCGAGGCATATGTTATGACCTCCCATGCTAAATCTAGAAGACCCTCTGTGAGGAGGAAGACCGTGCGTCCTGCCGGTAACAAGCACCAGGTGGCTCATATAGCACCTGTCTTCAGAGATAATCAGCAGTATCAACATCACAACAATAATCAGCAACAACAACATCCGCAATATCAACAACAGCAGCACGGTCCGTAACAGCAGGCCAACCAGCCTCAAAACAGTAATCAAGCCAGCACAAGTTATGAGAGGAAGAGGGTCACCTTTGATCCTATTCCCATGACATATGCTGAATTATATTCCTCTTTGATAGAGAGGAAGTTGATTACTCCACGAGACCCGTCGGCTATACCTACCAACCCCCAGTGGTGGTATAAGCTAGAATTACAGTGTGTTTATCATTCTGGTGCTCCCGGACATGACGTGGAAAACTGCTACCCACTGAAGACCAAGGTTCAAGACCTTGTGAGATGTGGTATTCTGTGTTTCGAGGACGTAGGTCCTAATGTAAATAAGAATCCATTGCCTGAGCATGGGAATTCTGTCAACATGGTCCAGGGCTGCCCTGGCAAGTACAAAGCCAAATATGTTAGCCATATTCGACAATCTCTGGTCGAGATGCGTAGATTGCTGTGTGAGTACAGTCATTACGAACACGACCACGATAGATGCCGAGTTTGTTCTGTCAATCAAAGAGGTTGTCCCCAAGTGTGCAAAGATGTTCAGGAAATGTTGGATGAAGGAGTCATTGAGATACTTCAAAACAGAAATGTTGACGAAGATGCTGATGAAGTCAATGTAATTTCTCTAGTATTCCGGATCCCCGAGCCTGTTATTATCAAGTATGATGGTAGCAAGCAAAAGGCTTCTCCTGCTTTGATCATTAAGCCAGCTGGCCCTATACCGTATTCTTCCGAGAAGGCGGTCCCCTATCGCTACAATGCCGTAGCATTAGAGGATAGGAAAGAGGTGCCCCTGCCCTCCTCATTTGTTGTTAATATTGCCGATGTCAGCGGCCTGAATCGCAGCGGTCGTGTTTTCTCGGCTCCGCCGAAACCTGAAGTTGATGTTCGAAGGAATGACACTACTGATTATGCTGAACGCCCGGTTGGGAATGATGTGAATGCTCCGAATCCGGCACTTGTTGCCAAACCTACCTCTATGTTGAAAACTTTTGTCATTGTTGGCCCGAGTGGAAATGCAAAAGAAGACTGTGATGAGGTGCTGAGGCGCATCAAGAGAAGTGAGTATAACGTGGTAGATCAGCTTCTACAGACGCCATCCAAAATCTCTGTACTATCCTTGCTGATGAATTCAAAACCACACCGAGAAGCTCTACAGAAGGTGTTGGATGTGGCGTATGTGGATCATGACGTCACCATTGAACAATTCGACCATATTATTGCAAACATCGCCGCTTGCAACAATTTAAGTTTCTGTGATGCTGATCTCCCCGAGGAGGGAAGAGACCACAACTTGTCATTACACATCTCCATGAGCTGCAAAGATAATGCCATGTCCAATGTGCTGGTGGACACTGGGTCATCATTGAATGTGTTGCCAAAGTCCACTCTTGCAAAGTTATCATATCAGGGGCCTCCCATGAGGCAGAGTGGAGTGGTGGTGAAAGCTTTCGATGGGTCGCGTAAAACTGTGATTGGAGAGGTTGATCTCCCAATCAAAATTGGACCAAATGATTTCCAGATTACATTCCAAGTTATGGACATTCACCCATCGTATAGCTGTCTATTAGGCAGACCATGGATTCACGAGGCAGGCGTCGTGACATCCATCCTACACCCGAAATTGAAGTTCGTCAAGAACAAGAAGCTGGTGGTGGTAGGGGGAGAAAAGGCTCTCCTAGTTAGCCATTTGTCTTCCTTCTCTTATATAGATGCTAAGGATGAAGTTGGAATTCCGTTCCAAGCTTTATCTATTGCTGAACCTGTTAAGAAGGGAACTTCTTCATTTGCATCCTATAAAGATGCGAAGTTGGCCATTGAGCATGGCGCAACTGCTGGATTGGGGAAAAATGATTAAGCTGGAAGACAACAAATCCCGGGCTGGCATAGGGTTTTCTTCTGGTGTCTTCAACAAGTAAGGGTTGTTCAAGAGTGGTGGATTCATCCACACCGGTCAAAATGAAGAGGATGCTGCCATTGTGGAAGAGGATGCAGAGGATTCTGGCAACCTCATCATCCCTGGAGGGATTTGCAATAATTGGGTCGCTGTGGATGTTCAAACAGTTATCCATAAGTCAAAGTAATGTTCATTGTGTTTAAAAACCCTTCTCCCATGCCAAAAGGAGGAGTGATGATATTGTGGATGCATAAATACAATGATATTTTCATTCAATAAATTCATGTTAAATGTTTGTTTTTCCAATTATTTTACCTTTTCTCTTTTGCATGAAATTGGTGATCACATAAAACCTTTAAAATAGAATAAAATCAATATTTTCATCTGAGTAATGATTTGCTTTGTTTGAATTCTGAAATCTCTTTATATCCAAAATCATTATGCAGGTTGATCAAACCCATTGGACATAATGATCCAACACCATCTCCCAACTTTGAGTTCCCTGTATTTGAGGCAGAAGAAGATGATATTGAAGAGATTCCTAACGAGTTTACCCGTCTACTTGAGCATGAAGAGAAGATCATTCAGCCGCATCTTGAGAATCTGGAAACAGTCAACTTGGGGTCTGAAGACTGTATGCGAGAAGTGAAGATTGGGGCACTCCTGGAAGAGTCTGTGAAGAAGGGGTTGATTGAGTTTCTATGAGAATATGTCAACGTCTTTGCCTGGTCACATGAAGAAATGCCTGGTCTGGATACAGATATTGTGCAACATTTCCTGTGTTTGAAGCCTGAGTGCGCGCCTGTGAAGCAGAAGCTTAGAAGAACTCATCCTGATATGGCAGTGAAGATTAAAGAAGAAGTTCATAAGCAAATTGATACGGGGTTTCTGGTGACTTCTACATATCCTCAATGGGTGGCCAATATTTTTCCCGTGCCTAAGAAAGATGGAAAAGTCTGAATGTGTGTAGACTATAGAGACTTGAATAAAGCTAGTCCAAAAGATGATTTCCCTCTACCACATATTGATATGTTGGTAGATAATACAACTAAATTCAATGTCTTCTCATTTATGGACGGATTTTCCGGATATAATCAGATCAAAATGGCACCCGAGGATATGGAGAAGACAACATTCATCACACCTTAGGGAACATTATATTATCGAATGATGCCCTTCGGTTTGAAGAACGCCAGAGCCACGTATCAACGAGTTATGACTACCTTGTTTCATGATATGATGCACAAGGAGATCGAGGTATATGTTGATGATATGATTGGGAAGTCGAGAACAGAAGTTGAACATGTTGAACACTTGTTGAAACTTTTTCAGCGCTTAAGGAAGTATAAGCTTCGTCTGAATCCTAACAAGTGTACATTTGGAGTCCGTTCCGGAAAGTTATTGGGCTTTATTGTCAACGAAAGAGGTATTGAGGTTGATCCTGCAAAGGTCAAAGCAATACAAGAGATGCCTGCGCCCAAAACTGAGAAGCAAGTCCGAGGTTTTCTTGGCAGCTTGAATTATATTTCCAGATTTATATCCCACATGACTGACACATGTGCACCGATATTCAAGCTCCTCCAGAAAGATCAGTCTCATGATTGGACTGAGGATTGCACAAAGGCCTTTGAAAGTATTAAAGAGTATTTGTCTGAGCCTCCGATTTTGTCTCCGCCTGTGGAAGGGAGACCGTTGATTATGTATATGAAATTTCTTGAAGACTCAATGGGTTGTGTCCTTGGTCAGCAAGATGAGTCGGGGAAGAAAGAATATGATATCTACTACCTGAGTAAGAAGTTCACCGAGTGTGAGTCTCGATACTCGATGCTTGAGAAAACATGTTGTGCTTTGGCTTGGGCTGCTAAGCGCTTACGCCAGTATATGTTGAATCATACGACTTGGTTGACATCCAAAATGGATCCAATCAAGTATATCTTTGAGAAGCCTGCTTTAACTGGGAGGATTTCCCGTTGGCAGATGTTGTTATCTGAGTATGATATTGAGTATCGAGCTCAGAAAGAGATTAAGGGTAGTATTTTGGCTGACCACTTGGCACATCAACCAATTGAGGATTACCAGTCTGTTCAATATGACTTCCTGGATGAGGAGATTTTGTATTTGAAAATGAAAGATTGCGATGAGCCTACGCTTGATGAACGGCCAGAACCTGGTTCCCGATGGAGCATGGTGTTTGATGGTGTTGTAAATCAATATGGAAATGGTATTAGGGCAGTGATTATTACTCCTCAGGGCACACATTTTCCTTTCACATCAAGGCTAACTTTCAAATGCACGAATAATATGGCTGAGTATGAGGCATGTATTATGGGATTGGAAGAATGTACTGATCTTAGGATCAAGCATCTTGATGTTTATGGTGATTCGGCCCTCGTTGTTAATTAGATTAAGGGTGAATGGGAGACGAATCAGCCTGGCCTCATCCCATATAGAGATTATGCGAGGAGGATTTCGACGTTCTTTACTGAGGTTGACTTCCATCATATTCCTCGAGATGAAAATCGGATGGCAGATGCACTTGTTACACTTGCTTCGATGATTATGGTGAGACTTTGGAATGAAGTTCCCAATATCACTGTGATGCGTTTGGACATACCAGCTCATGTATTTGCAGTAGAGGAAGTACAAGATGAAAAGCCATGGTATCATGATATCAAGTGCTTTATTCAGAGCCAGACTTACCCGCCTGGGGCATCTATGAAAGATAGGAAGACTTTGAGGAGATTGTCTGGCAGTTTCTACCTCAATGGCGATGTACTTTATAAGAGAAACTTTGACATGGTTCTGCTGAGATGCGTGGATAGACACGAAGTAGATCTGTTAATGACTGAGGTCCATGAGGGTTCGTTTGGTACTAATTCCAATGGACATGCCATGGCTAGAAAGATGTTAAGAGCAGGCTACTATTGGCTGACACTGGAGTCTGACTGCTGCACATATGTGAAGAAATGCCATAAGTGTCAGATTTATGCGGATAAGATTCATATTCCCCCAACACGTCTGAATGTGATTTCATCACCATGGCCTTTATCTATGTGGGGAATTGACATGATTGGCATGATAGAGCCAAAAGCGTCCAACGGTCACAGATTTATTCTCGTAGCAATTGATTACTTCACCAAGTGGGTTGAAGCGGCATCATATGAAAACGTAACCAGGTAGGTGGTCGTGAAGTTTATCAAAAATCAACTCATATGCCGATATGGTGTGCCAGATAAGATCATTACTGATAATGAATCTAACTTGAACAACAAGATGATGAAAGAGCTGTGTAGTGAGTTCAAGATAGCACATCATAATTCTTCTCCTTATAGACCCAAGATGAATGGGACTGTTGAAGTTTCTAATAAGAACATCAAGAAGATTATCCAGAAGATGGTTGTTACGTACAAGGATTGGCATGAGATGCTGCCATTTGCCTTGCACGGATATTGTACATCTCTTCGCACTTCAACAGGGGCAACCCCTTTCTCTCTCGTTTACGGCATGGAGGTTGTGCTCCCAATAGAGGTGGAGATCCCATCAATGAGAGTCTTGATGGAAGCCAAGTTGACTGATGCTGAATGGGTTCAGAGTCGTTATGACCAACTGAATTTGATAGAAGAGAAGAGATTAACTGCCATGTGCCATGGTCAGTTATATCAGCAAAGGATGAAGAAAGCCTTTGATAAAAAGGTCAAACCTTGTGTGTTCCGAGAGGGTGACCTTGTGCTCAAGAAATTTTTATCTTTCGCGCCCGATTCCAGGGGAAAGTGGACTCCAAACTATGAGGGTCCATATGTTGTTAACAAAGCCTTTTCAGGCGGTGCTTTGATCCTTACAACTATGGATGGGGAGGATTTCACTCGTCCTGTGAATTCAGATGCAGTCAAGAAATACTTCGCCTAAAATAAAAACAGAATAGCTCGCTAAGTTGAAAACCCGAAAGGGCAACTTAGGAAAAAATGAGCGTCTCGGTGGATTGAAAACCCAAAAGGGCGATCCAAGAAAAAGTTAGAGACGTAAAAAATGAATATGCATCTCGCTAGATTGAGTACCTCACCTTGGGGCAATCTAGGCAAAAATTAGGGATTTGGCAAGTAACTGCATCCTTACAAGGATTTATTCTACAATTGGTCATCTGTCAGAGATTATCGCTCAGTCATCGTCAACTGAAGCTTCAAATACATCGGATTCAGAGATTGGTGGAGAAATGGTCATTATGTTCAATGTATCCCTTTTCCAATATATATATCACCAATTTCAAATTTGTAAAGATCTATGGAGTCTTGCCATTTGCAGACTACCATTCCATCAAATAAATTTGAGCCTTTATCCAATTATTTGCCCTCTTGTTTGTTTCTATTCAACAAATGTTTTGCATGTTTTAATTGAGAAATATCATTGTTTTAAATAAATAAATTTTTATAACTCATTTTTAAACAAAGTGAACATTCACAATGATGAAAGGATACTTGGGATATCTTCAGTGCTCTCCCAAAGATGGTATGATTCCCAACAGGGTAAGATATTTGTTCATATTCCTGGCATGCTTGTATCCTCTTCCTCCGGAGCCTCTTGTGGTTTTTCTCCCGAGCAAAGTTGTTTGGTAAAGATATTCATCCCTCTTTCCTTCAGCAGAGTAGTGATCCTTTCTCCTCAACAAATGTGATCTCTTTGGTAGTGCAGTATTTAGTGGTGACCTTAGAAGGTTCTGATTGGTGGTTGTTCCCCACAGAGATCCATCCTCCCCTCTGATAATTTCCCCAGTAGAGTTGCTTCTACAGCGGATTTTATCTGTGCGATGATCCTGTCCTCAGCTAGAATGACCGATGTTCATTCCCCTGCAGAGATCTTTGTTTCCTGGTATCTCTTGCCCCCCATCAGATTGGATGTTCTCCAGTGGGCCTGACTTTCTCTCTTGAGATGTAGTACCGGATGTTTGTTCATCGATCTTTGGACCTGTTTGTGTTAGATATGTCTGTTTTGTCAGCATTCATCATACGTAAACCACACATATATGCATATGATTTTAAAATTCGCATATTCATATTGCATTCTTTGCGATTTATCTTTGTTTGATATCGCCTGCTAGTTGGTAATATATTTCCCCAAGCAGATGTTTGTGTCTGATCTCCCCATATAGAGTCAGTCCCATAAGCAGAAAGTGTTTATCCTTTCTTCCATATTCCCCACTGAGTTATGTCCTCATGGATGATTGTTATTTCAGTTTCCTCCAAATATATATATGGGGATGGAATTCCCCCCTGAGTTATATCCTCATAGGGATGAGTCTTGTTTCATCATGCCTCTTTAGTTTGTTCCTAGATTGGCTTCTCAAGTTTTTCCTTGCACTTCCCCGTAGTTTAGATGAATGATTGCTCAGAACCAGTAATCATCCATCTTTTCCTCGGCGGAGTATGTGGTTTTCTACCCTTATACTGGTAGTTGTAAACCCTATTTTATCCCCTTGCAGAGTTAACCTTTTTGTTCATCCTAACTGATGGCGGTTACTCTTCCGTTGTTTTCTACCCAGTATCTGGTAAATGTAATCCCCTCCTTGACGGTTATCTTTATCCAATATTCGGTATTGATATTCTCCCGGATCATTGCCTTTGTCAATGTATCCCCAGCGGGTCATCTTTCATTTGCCTTTTGTCGGCAATGATTATTTCTCCTTTTGATCGGTCATCATTCTACACCTAGTTTTTGGTATCCTGATGCCCTTTTTCTTTCGGTCGATTCATCCTTCATTAACCCAGTAACCGGTTGTGGATAATCTTTCATGCGAGTATATTATCTATGTTCTGACGGTAATAGATAATATATCTCATGCACTCTTTGGTCGAAGTCTTTTGTTCTTCCCCAGTCGAGTAAGATTCGTACCCCCTTTTGTGGAATCGAATGTCCATCCTGTAAATTGAGTTTGCCTTTTAGCCCTCTATCGGATGATGAGTGTCTTGGAAATATTCCCCAATTCACGCCTTTGGTCGTTCACCTATTATATGCCCAATAACCGGTATCCCTGGTGTTCCTTCCTCTCCGATCCCTATTATGACTTTTGTCCCCTGTGGAGTCAGATTTTCCTGAGTTGAAATATACCTTTTTAGGTTTTCCTCATATGATTTTAGATGTTCGATATCTCTCACCCTTATACCGGTCTTATATATTCATTCTCCCCGAGCATGTTGTTCCTTCACCCTCATACCGATGTTTTGATCACATGCCTCCTTGAGCTTATAACCCAGTAACCGGTAATACCTCGCCCTGGTGTTTCCCCAGAGGAGTCCTGTTTGGACATTCCCCAGTGGATTTTCCCACCTGAGTCCAGATTTTCATCCAAAGTATCCTTTGTGGATAGTTCCGTTGTATTGGTATATTCCCCAATACATGCGCCTTGGAGTCAGCTCGAGTCTTTCCGTTGATTTATTTTCATGGAATCCCTCTCGTGTCTCTTAGTAAGTTCTGAGTCGTGACATGCTCACGCAATTTATTCCCTTTCTTATCCTCGTGAGTCCTCAGAGTCTCTGTCCCATTGAGTGTTTTACCCATATGGATTGTCAGTTTCTCCAGATTTCTTTTTTTTTTTGTGGACATATATCCCCACAAAGTATTTCCTTTTTGCATACATACATTTGCATCATGAGGTCTCTTAGGGACCAAAATTCATCTCTTTGTTATTATTTAAGCTCATTCTACCTCGTCGAGACGAAGATTTTAACCTTCACTTCTCCGGCTAGAATGACCTTAAATAGGGGCATCTGTAAGACACTAATTTTGGCCCTAATATCCCTCATGGCATCATAACATTGCATTTGCATAGCCTCAAGGATCATAAGCATCTTGGTTCTCTTTGCCTTTGGGTTGGGACCTCTTGTGAGTGGTTTGAGATCACCAAGCATGCTTGAATTATATATTATTGCTTTTCTCATTTTTATTTACTAACCCAAAAGCACAAAAATATGTCACTAACATCTCTTGTTTGTAGCTTAAGTAGTCACAAGGTCTAAAGCTTCTAAGAGATCATATGTGCATTAATATGGTCAAGAGAAGATGAAAGCAAGCACGATAATGGTTCCCAAAGCTCTCATCCATCAAATATGCCTCCCAAGTATCTCAATTCATCATTTTTTATCAAGCAAATCAAAGGGGCTTGAAGTTTGTTTCCCAAGGAAACCCTAATTCATATGTTCATCAACTGTGCCTTGCTCATGAAGCAACCTCAAGCCATGGTCAAATGCAATCAAGGGAGGTTCTTTAATTCATAATTTCATGCATATTTGAACATATTTGAGTGTCCTCAATCATCAATCCATCAAGATATGAGTTTTGGGCTTGAGAAGTTGATTAGTCAGTTCATTTGACTATTTTGAAATGCACTAAGAACTAACTTTTTATGTGTTGGTCAAATGGAGATGACCCCAGGAGAAAAAATGTTCTTAAGGACAATATGAACAACTTTCATGTTCATAAAAAATTGATTTGAAGCTTGGAAGGTCATCATCCATTCCAAGACATTATAGGTCATTTTGACTTAAACCCTAATTTTGGGTCAACTTCCCAAGGACATAACTCATTCATTTTTCATTATTTGGAGGTGAGACTTAATGCATTGGAAATCTTATTGTGTATAATTCAAATGTTATGTTGAGAAAAATTACAAAATCTCAAAAGAAATACATGTGATAATGCAAAACATTATAGGTCATTTTGGACCAAATGCATTGAAATGTGAAAATGTCCAACTTCAAGTGCCCATAACTTCTTCATCAAAAATCCAAATGATGAAAACTTTAAGTCCAAATTGATTGACTTGAAAACATCTACAACTTTAATGTTGAAGATTTTGTCATTTGAAGCTTGAATCATTGAAACAGAAGGGCTTGAACATTGGCCAAATTTGGAAATTTCACATAGGCATATTTTGCACCTTACACTTCAAGCTCAATTTTCATTAATTTCCAAGGCCCAAATGAAGTTTTAATCAACATGACATTTGTTCCTTATGCAACAATCTTTCCAACCATTATTCATAAGGTTACATTTTGATTTTGGACATGGCAGTTTCGAAGGCTTCAAGGTAATAGTGCATTTTGTGAAAATCATTTCAATTGCCATGCATGAGCTCATACAGTCCAATGTGCACGTCCATTTCATTCATTTGTAATCTTATCTTGCGAAATCAAGTGGAATTGGGCCCTCCATGCGCCTGTACAGGCCCATGCATGGAGGCCCTTTCCATTCATGCAAATTTGAAATCACACATTCAGCATTGCCTTGCCTATAAATACATTGCATTGGAGCTTCATTTCTTCAACCTTAAGGCGCCCTACATGCTGTGCAACTGAAATCCCACACCCACACCAAAGGTACTCACTCTTTTCTCTCAAATTTTCAGATCTAGAATTCAGTTTCCTCGACTGTTTTCTTAGATCTAAAAGTTCCTAGACCTCTTCACCTTGATCCATAGAGCTTTCTGTTTGCAAAAGAACCCAAGGATCTTGACTCAATTCTTCACAATTCAAAGGTTTTCCTCAATTGCATTTTGCAACGAAACAACTTGTTTATTGTTCCATTTGCCTTGCTTTTGTGTGATCTGAAGTCCTATGCATAGAGGCATCATTATGGAGCTTTGAATTTTTGAAATCAAGCAAGTTCACTTGAACACCATAAAACTTCCACCTCTGGTTTCTCTCTCAATAGGAATCTATAGTGGAATTGAGTGGCATAGGAGTGATGTACATCACTCCACCTTTCATTTGGTACCTGGATCGTGCGTTTTGGTGCACATTTATTTCCCTGTAATTTTTGGCCTTCGTCGGAGCTAGCCGGAGAAGACGGTGGCGCTGGCCACCGTCTGGTCTCCAGATCCAATCGTGGCCATCCATTTCCATTTCCAGATTTAATCCTGGCAGTCCAATGTTATGACTTTTTTAATGTTTGTGTGGTTGCATTGACTTGGATGTATGGTGGATGCGCGCTCAGAAGCCGTGTGATGTGCCAGCTCAATTAATGAGCTGGATCCAACGCCTCTTGTTTTTTCTTATTTTTAATTCTGATTTCTATTTTGTTTTATTTCTTTTAATTCCATTTTATTTCTAAAATTCATATCTCTTTCATTATTGGTCCAAAAATTATGGGACCAATTGCATTATTTCTGTTTTAATTTCTAATTTCTAAAAATGATTTTTATTATTTTTTATTTCATCATTTGCTATTTTTTAATAATTTTCTCTTTTCTTGTTATTTTTAATTCATTTTAAATAGTTTTTGATATTTAAAAAATACAAAAAATATTTTCTCAACCTCTTTGAATGATGATAGATCTATGAAAAATATTCTCATCAATTTATTAATTGATTTGAGATTTATTTGAGATTTTAGTTCAATTAGGTTATTTTTATGCATTTTTAATTGATTTAAAATAGTTTCTGACTTTTAAAAATGTTGAAATTTTTGACTTGTTTCTTGACTTCTAATTCTCATTTTGTATCTGTTTTCTGTTATTTGACCTTGATCTTCTCTATCTTTGGTCATAGCTTGTTGATTATCTCATTCCATTTCATTTAATGCACTTTAATTCTTCATCTTCTTCTTCTCCTTCTTTTTTTTTTCTTTTTTTGATCAATGAGTTAAAGATTGGTGATTAGCATTGATTAGGGAGGTTTAATCTTCCTTGATTCAAATCTAATTCATCTTGATCAATGATCAAGTGAATGGCTTTGTATTAAGGATATATTGCTTCGTAAATCATGCAAAGGACTTAAATCAATACAAGATCAATTCTCATCTTCTTTTTGGCATGGCAAGTTGTTGGAGTTTGATTCACTAATCAAGACCTCTAACTTGTGTTGTTGCCTACATTATTATTGACCGACCTTAGATAGTTGTGAGTTCTACATAAGTCCAATTAGGATTGCTTAACATAGCGCTAAATTTGCCTTATGGCACACTAACTATTAACAATAACCATTAACCATTAACATTTAATTCTTGCTCTTTACATTTACGCAATTTACTATTCGTGTACATATTATTCATTTGTTTTTTCCTTTGCTCACTTGAGCACATGTTTATGTTAATGCAATTTGCCTTTTGCTCACTTGAGCACATAATTGTGTATATACTACTGTGCTTGTGTTTTATTTTGATTGTTGTGGACCAAATGCAAAGAAATGGACAAATGGACTTAGACTTTAGGACTTCCCCTATGCAAATTTGGAGTCAAAGAGCAACTAGGCATTAGGCCTTTAGAGTGCTATAAAAGTCAAAGAGCAACTAGACATTGAGCCTTTAGAATGCTATAAATGCTAAAGAGAACTTTGGAAGGACCAATTTCTAAACTCTTGCTTGTTCATTCTTGATTTGTTTGATATAACTTTTTAATGTGTCTGTTCTTGTGCTAGGGATTCCAACATTGAGCCTAAGTGAGGAACAATTTCCATGAGCTTTTAAGAGAGAGAGATCTAGGAGCCATTGAGGAACTCTCCACGAGCTTGTTTGATTATGTTGATTGCTTGAGCTTACTATTATTTTGCTTGCATATTCCAAAGGATGGGAGCTACTTGGATCATCAATATGATCTCAAGAGAGGAACTCCATGAGTGGTCTTGTTTCTTATCCCTTATCTCTTGTATACTTAGGATTTAGCCATTCTTCTTCCCTCCACTCTAACCCAAGCCAAAACTTTTTGTGAAAATATTTAACACTTCTTTTCAAACATTAGAAACCTAAGCCTTATGCTTTTGATTTCCAAACTTTCTTTTCATAACACTTATTTTGAATTGAACCTCTAAGTCAACTTTGACCATATTTTATACATACTTTTCATTGGTAAATATAACTCATTCAAATACTTTTTTGTGGTTTCAATGGCCACTTTTTTAATCAAAATTTTTCATAACCAATAGCTATTAGGTTTGAGTTATCCTTGAGGTAGATGTAATACTCACCTATATTCTTAGTGATGGACAATGAGTCTTCCATGCTTATTATAGGGTTAACCCCTCACTAACATGTTGAAGCTATCCTCACATGGTGGATTTGTGGTTTTAGGTTGAGTTTTCTCCCTTGGATAACAAAAGACCTTAAGGCTTTTAGACCAATCAATTCACCAACTTGTTTTGAGATTTTTACCCCGAACTACGAGGTTTTGATCCTAATCTTTTTTAAGATGGTACGTAGGGAATGGGTTTATCCATCCAAACACAAAATGTAAATAACTTGCATATTCTCTTCTCATCTCTTCAATCATGTTTGCACAAACAATTTTTCACAAATTACCAACCTTACAACAAGTATGAAAAGGGCTCCCTAGGAGTACCTAGGATGTTTTGGGTGCGTAAAACCTTCCTATTGCATAACCAACCCCCTTACCCCGATCTCTGACATTTTTACTAGTTTTTGATTCGATAAAAATTTTAGGTTTTTGTTCGCTTTCTAACCATTCATTTGGATAAATAGAAGTGCGGTGGCGACTCGACTTGTATGGTTTACCTTAGATTTAGTCAATATCTCTAATGGTAACAAATACCCTGCTACAAGGCCTCAAATGGTTTGAATGGGTTAACTCTTTTTGGCCTTTTGAAAGTTTGAGTTAAGTATAGTTAAGTTCATTTACAAGTTTGATTTAAGAAAATAAGTTTGAAAATGCAATGGCATAAGGCCAAAGTGTCTATCCTTTTACAAAAGTGGTCAAAGTTTAGAACAAAAATAGTTCACATAAAGAATATTTTAAAAATGGAGGGAGAGATTTTGAAATTAAAGAAATGGGTAGAAGATGAAGAGGCTATCCTATGCACAAAATTTAAAAGTTTAAAGTTGAAAAGATCTGACCAAATGGGTAGCAATCCAATAGAGAATTATGTCAATGGAAACCCAGAATTCCCTTGGACTTTTTTAGAATCAAGCAACACACAAATGCACAATTATATCAAGCTTATCCACTTCAATAATCTTTTTCAAAATAGCTCATGTAGTAGAGAAATTCCACAAGTCACAAGTTCAACATAACAGCTTAACAATGATCAATCTTGTAGATGAACTTGAGAAATCTTTAATGATGTATCAGATGAACTTCAAATTGCAAGCACTTGGTTCTTCAAGAAATTGGCATTGGCCAAGTCCATTAGCAAAGGAATGTTGTCTAAGTTCTAAGTCCAATTGGGCAAGATCAAACCAACAGTCCACTCAAAAGTATTTTAGGGTTTTTGTTATTATTATGTACATTAATGGTCAAAGACCACACAAACAAGCAAAGGAACACAAAACAAAATAATATCACACAATATGGTCCAAATGGACAAAGGGAAAATTACATGAACATAAACAATTAGAATGATATGTATAATGGCAAATGAAATAAAGTACTAAAAGGAAATTGCATCAAAGTAAAGACTTGAAAATAAAAGTTAATGATTAGTAAGTTAGAAGTTAGTTTTTTTTTTTGCTTTTGATTTCAAGACATTCTTTGGAGAACACTCAAACCATTTGCCACAAGCATGGATCTTTGAACCAAAACATCTTCCAAAGGAAGGAAAGAAGGCCAAGTTTCCATATAATACCATGGAAGAGGGGAGACTTACAATCTCACTAACTAAAATACTTATGCCTTTTGTGTCATAAATTTAACGCTATGTTAAGCAATCGTAATCGGACTTATGTAGAAGTCACAACTATTTGAGGTCGGGCAATAGACTTTTGGTGTTAATGCATGTTGGAGATATAGTATTATGAACTATGCTCATTAAACATACCACACACCAAAAATATGCAAAAGGTGTGGCTTAATCTCATCCATACTCATGTTAATCTTTCAATCAACTGGCATTAGGACTTTGAGATATCATTGGTCAAAATGGAAAATGAATGGATGAAGAAGGGGAATTAGATGAAGAAGGAAAGGGATGAATGAGATCACAAATTGGTCAAAGGAGGACTTTTACGAAATTAATATCATTCATTCATTTTTGGAGATGGAATGTACATTTTATCAATCCCCTAAACCCAATGATATTAACTTGATAAAGTCAAATCAACCTTGACCAAGGCCCAACAACAAACAATCAAACTCAATTAAGTCAAAACAAATGGTCAACATAATTTAAATGGCGTTTATTCAATTAAAAATAATAAAATAATGCATTAAATTCAAATAGATTTTGTCCAAATCCTAAAATCTCATCAAAACACCAAATAAATGGCCATGAGATTTATCATAGGTCAAACAAGGTCAAAGGACCTTGGAGAAAAAATTTCATAATTTTTGGATATTTAAAAATATTTGTTAACAATTAAAAACAAATGCAAAAATTAATTAATTCATGAAAAATATTAATAATGATCCAAAAAATAATTTTAATTCAGAATATGAAAGAGGTAAATATTTGAAATTTTTTGGTGAAAGTCCCATATTTTTTGGATCAATATTGAATTTGATATGTATTATTCAAGAAAATGGAATTAAAATGAAATTCAGAAAATCCAAAAATACGTGGACCATCAGATCTCCCTCATTAATTGAGGTGGCAAATCTGATGATCCAAAACAGGCGCTCCATGTGTTCCTTAGTCAACCGCGTGGCATATATGGTAATCATAACAAACGCTCCAGATTAGAACGTGGAATGAGGATCATATGGTCCAGAGGTGAGACACCTCATCGTCAGAGCCAGAGCTCCGGTCATCTTCCCTGGTGAGCTCCACCGGAATGGTTAAGATGAACCATCACCAAAATACAAAACAGGGACATGATCTTAAAGAAAAAACATCACTGAGCACGAATATGACCTCCAATTCCTCCAATTCCAAATATATTGAGATATATGTGGAATTGAAAAATGAGGTTCATGATCTGAGTTGCTTCGATTTGGCCTCAAAGCAACTTCATCTTCTTTCCTACATTGGTAGGACTTCAGACAACTCAAGAATCAATGGAATTGAGCAATAATTTAAGATAATCGAAGAGTTTAAAATTTCTCCAAATTACCTTCAATGAAGGTCTGAACTTGCTTGATCTTGATCTGAATTGTGCTTGGCTTCACTTCATTGCTTGCAGGAGAGGAATGGAAAGGTTTAGAAGCAATGGACTCCTGGAGAATTGAATTCCAAAACAATGGAGATTCAAGCTCAAATTCAAATGAATTTATCATGGTTATCCTATCAGAGTGAAGAGTTTTCAATGGAGATTCAAAGCTGGCGCAATGTGTGTGTGATTTCTGAGCAAATGCAGATGTATTTATAGCCAAATCCATGTGATATTTGCACACTCTTTTCAACCTTCAAAATTTGGAAAATGATGATAGCATGGTGCATGGGCGCGCATAGGCCTATGAAATGATAGCTTGAAGTCCAAAATGAATGATTGGATGTGTTGAAGCAAGCTTGGAATGCAAGGCAATTGAACATTGTTACTTGAAGTTGGATCCATGCCAAATGATATCAGCCTATTTAAGCCATGCGCAACCTATGCACTTCAAGTCCAAAATGAATGAATTTTAGCTCTTTGGAAAGGTGAGATCAAGAGGAACAAGTTTTATGTTGAACACTTTTTCCTTTGGAATTTGGAACTTGGAAAAGTTTCTAAGTGTCAAGCCATATATATCAATATTCCATGTTGCTTAAGTTTTTATAGGAGCTTCAAATGAGAAAAGTGTCTTCATCAAAGTTGTAGCTCTCTCAGAGACCTTAAAAATGGTCACCAATGTCATGTCATTTAGATTTTAAATGATAGAGTTATGCACTTTTGAAGTTTGAAAATATTACTTAATCAATGGTATAAGTCAAAAGTGACCTATAATGTAACCTCATATCACATGCTCAAAAAAGTTGAATTAGCTCCTACTCCAAACATAAAAGTTTAATTAGACATATTGAATTTGATTGTGCAACTTGGAAATCTTTCATCTCATAAAAATTGAGTAAGTTATGGCCTTGGGAAGTTCACTTTCAAATTACGGTTTAGACAAAATGACCTATAATGTTTTAACATGGAAAATGAGTTTCCAAGCAAAACTAGCCCTTGGTCTCAACATGAATGTTGTTTATAATGTCACTTAGAGTAAGTTTTCTCTTGGAATAATTTTCATATCGTGAAAAGTGTAGGAGATAGGGTCTAGGGAGACCTAGTTTTGATCAGATGAATTCATCTGGCCAACCACCATCAACCAACTTGCTAACTTCCAATTCTCGTGACTTTCTTGGCTCATGGTAGATCATATATGCATAAGATGTTGAAATTTGAAGTTCCCCTTGAGAAATTTGATCAATTGGTGAGATAGCTTTGAAGGTGAGAAAAACAAGAAAGGGGGGTTTGAATTGTTTTTGGAAAATAAGCGCTTTTGCAAAATACTGGTTCGCTTATAACACAAAGCTACTCCAGTCCACCCGGCCAAGGTGATTTCGCCTTCAACAAGGACTTAATCCACTAATCTTGAAAGATTATTACAACCAACGTCTAAGAGAAAGATCTCTCAGTCCTCTCAAGTATACAGACTGCGCAGAGTTACTTAAGGAATTAAAACAATTGAGGTAAAAACAAAATTTGTAATCTAGAGTGCTTCTAGGATAAAGCAAGTATTATAGCAATTAGAGCAGATAAGAAGTTTCACGTTATGAGCAAAAGCTCGTGAAAGATTAGAGAGAGTAGAGTAATTTTGTGCGTTCAGGTGTATCTCTCAATGAGGTTCGCCGTCCTTTATATAGAGGTGGAATGGTCGTTGTAGTGATGGCAGATATTTTGTCTTGATGAGAGTTTAATGCCATAACTTCTGTTGGTTCTTGCCAGAACAAGTTTGTCTCCCTGAATAACTTCTTTCCAAATATAGTTTCTTTCCATTTGAAGTTGTGGTTGCCGTTACTCTTTCTAGATATGGAAAATCTTTGTCAAAGTCAGAGTTACTCTGTTATTCTGAGATCTTCGACTTCAGAGCTTCTGATATTCCTGTTTTAGGTTTTTCAGTGTTGTCTTCAGATGACGTTGAGAGCTTCTGGTTTTCTGATATGCCGTTGCTTAGAGTCAGAACTTCTAGAGCGCGCTTCTTCTACAGATGCTTCTGATATTCTGATATGCTATTTTGCTCAGAGTCAGAACTTCTAGAGCGCGTTTCTACTTCAGATGCTTCTGATCTTCTGGTAATTGGTATCTGATTTGATTATGTATCTGATGAAGCGATTAGATTCCTTTCTTCTTGTTTAGAGTCCTGCACACTTAGAAACTTTTCGTTAGAGTGTCATTTTTGGGTTCTTCCTTTGTTATCATCAAAATCCTGGAATCTATTGTAGAACTATTTTTGTTCTTACAATCTCCCCCTTTCAGAAGTTCTTACCAGAGCTTCCAAGCAATGAAGTTTCTAGATACCTTTCTGCAATTTCTTAAGTCAGGTGTTAGATAGATTTATTTTATAGAATAGTATGTTTGCAGAGTGCTTAAGGCATTAGACAATTTTTCATCAGAGCTGTTTAATTTCTCCCCCTTTTTGTGAGAATCAAAAAGACAAAAAATAAGCAGGAAGAAAATATATATAGATATATCCAGATAATAGAAAAAACACATCAGAGACAAACAAGAAAAGCAACAAGCAAGAAAAAACATCCCAAGTGCCTAAGGGTTTGGAGGCGGAGGCATTCTCTGAAGCAGTTGGTGCAACAGATTCTGAATGTTGGCGTTGACAGTGTCCTGTTGATCTAATCTGGCTCGAACTTCCTTCTGCTCTTTCTGAAGCTTCTTAAGAGTCCTGAGAACCAGGGGGGCAAAAGTAGAGGACTCCCCCTGAGTTAGAGCATTCTGTTCTTCAGCGGCTTTGGCTTCAGCTTCAGCAGCAGTTTTTGCTTCAGCTTCAGCAGCAGCGGCAACATCAGCTAGAGCTTTGGCTTCAGCTTCCCTTGCCCTTTGAAGTTCTTCTTGTCTTCCTCTTTCTTCTGCTTCCCTTCTGGCTTCTTCTTCAGCTTCTCTGGCTAAGCGCTCCTGTAGTCTTGCCTCAGCGTCTCTGATAAAGTCGTTTCTGACTTGCTCAGAGAGATTCTTCAGCTTGAAGGCCTCAGAAGTCATCCAGCCAATGACTCTGTTCCAGTGTGTCCTCACAGAGGAAGGATCATAACTGATGTCAGAGTTTATGGTCAGAGATTTGACCTTCTCCACTGATGCTCCTGCAAACAGCATAATTGCTTCTTCTAGGGTGGGTAGGGAGTGTTCTGGTTCAGATGATGGAGGTGGAGAGTTTGGAGGGCTTAGGTTGAGAGTTGGAGGTTCAGCTGAAGTGTTTGGAGGGGTAATGTCAGAGGTAATGGGGTCAGAGGGTTGAACGTCAGAGGGAGTGAGGGTTGGTTGTTCTGTGGGTGGTGAGGTTACTTCAGGTTCAGGTGGTGGTTGTTGTGAAGCACGGTTTAGAGTTTGTAGTTGGGCTAGAGTAGGAGAAGCGGGGTCAGAGGGTTCTGTGTCAGAGGAAATGACAAAATAGGGAGGTGATTCAGGGGCTGAGGATAAGGAAGTGGTTTGATTCATTTGTTCAGCTTCTGATAGGGGTAAAAGTGTATTGGTAAGGTTGAATTTTGGTAAAGGTTGAGATGTTATGGTCATTGAAGGAGGGGTTTCAGATGTGGTGTAGAGGGGTGTTGGTAGGGGAATAGAAGAAGCAAGTGGCTGTACAGAAGGAGCAGGAGAGGCAGACTTACCAGAAGACTCGTGCAGAGGTGATGGAGGTCTTGATTCAGAGGATTCTCCTAGCTTCGCTTTCTTAGCCTTCGATGTCTTCTCAGATGGACCTCTTTTATATCTCACGAACTCTGGAGCTGTATCTGGCAGTTCGCTCAATCTGAATTCTGAGATGTCCACTCCTTCATCTTTTAGACGTTGGAGATAGTGGAGAATTTCTTCTTTGGGTTCTTCCTTGTAGAACATACATAGACCATTTGGAATTTCCCTCTGATCTTTTAAGGCTTCCCAGGAGGTGTCCAGAGTAGGTCTAACGTTGACTTTCTCCAGAATCCCCATGCTCTTTAGATTCCTGGAGTTCAGAGGCCTTCCGGTTTCTATTGCCAAGTCTTCCATGAGTCTGTGTTTTACCAGATGGTCCACGAGACCATTTTCTATCAGCACATCTGAGAGGAGTCTTCCCAGAGGAATGTAAGTTCTGGGTTTCATGTTATTCCTGGTTTCCCGTATAGAATCTCTGAGGTATTTGGAGAGGAGCGCTGGGAGGCATAGCTTCAGACCTTTATGAATACAATACAGAATACATTTCTGATATGTATTGATGTAATCTGATGAGTTTGACGCTGGACTATGATGAATAGTTCCCAGAATGATTTTGAGCCACACCCGGAGATTCTGATGTAGTTCCTTGTTCTTTCAGGGGTTGCCTTCTGTGTTTAGTTTGAAGATTGTGGGGTTGATTTCGTGAGCAATGTATTTCGCCCTGGGATTTATGTTGTAAATTCTTCTTCCTTCAGCTTTTTCCATGTTCAGCAAAGCAGCGATTGACTTTTCAGTTATCACAAGTTTTTACACCCAAAACGTAGGAGACGATGAAATGATCGTCAGCATCAGCAAACCTCCAGAATTCCTTAATGAGATTTGGGTAAACTAGACTGTAGAGGCGTTGAAAGTAGTTTCCCCAACCTTGTTGATGAAGTTCTTCAGTGAGGTCTACGCCGTTTCTCTTCATGTTGTTAAAGTCCACCAGGGATTCACACAGCACTTCCAGTTTTTCAAAGGGTGTTGCAAGGTTAATATGAGGCTCACAGTCAAGAAAGTGAGGCTCCTTGTATATTGGTGTAGTAGTTACGCCAGTAACGGTTAGAGTAGGATTGCTTGAGCTTTGAGCTGCGTTGCTGGAGTCCATTTGCTGAGAGTAGTTGAACACAGATTGTTGTTGAGTATCCATGGATTGATGAAGAACTGTTTGCAAAAATGCCTGAGAGAACTGGGGTTAAGAGAGTGAGTGAGAGTGAAATGTGTGCAAAGTGAGAAGAGAGTGTTTAAATACCCAAGGGGGCGCATGCAAAACGACACACAAATCAGAGTTTTAGCACAAAACCCAAGATAGCACGCTTAGAGGGAGAAATGATTATGGCTCATTAATGATGTCTAATCCCAACAGTTTGCACACTGCTCGAGGAGATCTCAAGAGTTTGTCCCTTGATTTACTTCTGGACAGCTGTCTAGAAGTTCAAAGGTTAGACGCAAATTACTCCACATGGTTTAATTTATCCGATCTTCAGGAATACCAAAGGATTGGTTCCTGGAGATTTCTAACTCAGATAGCTTCTGACTAGGTAGAAGTATCAGAGCCAGAGGCAGAATCCATTTGTTTATGTCAGAGTCTCATTTCACAGCTTCAGAGGCACATTTTATTCAGGGCAGTTTTGAATGTTCAGATTTTCTAAGATAAAGAGAAATCTATCTTTAGCTAATGGTTTAGTAAATATATCTTCCCGTTGATGATCTGTATCAATGAACTTCAATGTTACTATTCCTTTCTTAACATAGTCTCTGATAAAATGGTGTTTTATTTCAATGTGCTTAGCTTTGGAGTGTAAAATGGGATTCTTACTTAAACAAATGGCAGCAGTATTATCATTGAAGATAGGAATGTTACTCTCGAAGATTTGCAGATCTTCTAACTGATTCTTCATCCAGAGCATCTGAGTCGTGCACAGTGATGCTGAGATGTATTCTGCTTCTGCTGTGGACAGGGCGATAGTTGACTGTCTTTTGCTGGCCCAGGATATCAGATTGTTTCCTAAGAGCTGACAATTTCCATATGTGCTTTTCCGTTCCAATCTATCTCCTGCGTAATCTGTATCACAGTAACCTGAAAGTCTATACTCTGATGTTTTCTCATACATCAGGCCCAGGTTAGGAGTTCCTTTCAGATATTTGAAAATTCTCTTAACTGTTGTTAAGTGAGTTTCTCTAGGATCTGATTGGAATCTGGCATAGAGACAGACACTAAAGAGAATATCAGGTCGAGTAGCAGTCAGATAGAGAAGAGAGCCTATCATACCACGATAGAGCTTCTGACAAACCTTTTTACTGACTTCTTCCTTTTCAAGAATGCATGTTGGATGCATGGGAGTCTTTGCACAGTTGCATTCAGCCATGTCAAATTTCTTCAGAACATCTTTTATGTATTTGCTTTGATGAACGTACGTGACTTCTGAAGTTTGGTTAATTTGAATTCCTAGAAAGAACTTTAGTTCTTGCATTAAGCTCATTTCAAATTCTGCCTGCATTAACTCAGAGAATTCTTGACAAACAGAGGCGTTAGCTGAACCAAAAATGATATCATCAACGTATATCTGGCATATCATGAGATCATTGTTAAGGTTTTTACAGAAGAGTGTGGAGTCAACTTTCCCTCTGATAAAATTATGTTCCAGAAGAAAGTTACTTAACCGTTCATACCAAGCTCTAGGAGCTTGTTTGAGTCCATATAAAGATTTTTTAAGTTTAAAAACATGTTCTGGATAATTTGGATTTTCAAAACCTGGAGGTTGGTTGACATACACTTCTTCTGATATGTAACCATTAAGGAATGCGCTCTTGACATCCATTTGATATAATTTTATAGAATGGTTTATAGCGAAAGATACAAGAAGACGAATAGATTCTAACCTTGCGACTGGAGCAAAGGTTTCATTGTATTCAATACCTTCTTGTTGACTGTAACCTTGAGCTACCAGTCGAGCTTTGTTTCTGACGACTTCTCCTTTCTCGTTCAGCTTGTTTCTGAATACCCATCTGGTTCCGATAACGTGAATGCCTCTGGGCTTGGGAACAAGATCCCAGACATCATTCTTTGTGAATTGATCTAACTCTTCTTGCATGGCTAGAACCCAATCGTTATCTTGAAGTGCTTCATCACAGGACGTAGGCTCGATCAGAGGCACTAGTCCCAGAGGAGTCTCTTCAGAGGTCTTGAAGGTAGATCTGGTTCTGACAGGTTCGTCCTTGTTACCCAGAATCAATTCTTCAGATACGTTGAGGCGACTTTTAGCTTTATTGGGGATTAATGGAAGATTAATTTCCTCAGAATTCTGAATGGCAGTTGCTTCTGGAGCTTTGTTGGATCCTGCAAGAGTGATTTCTAAATCTGCAAAGTTTTCAACTAGCTTTGACTTTTCAGGGTCAAGCTTATCGTCAAATCTGACAAGAATTGATTCTTCCACAATTTTGGTTTCTGTATTGTATACTCTGTAGCCTTTAGAGCGTTCTGAGTATCCTAACATAATACCTTTCTGTGCTTTGGAATCAAACTTGTTCAGATGTTCTTTAGTGTTTAAAATAAAGCAAGAACATCCAAATGGATGAATATATGAAATGTTTGGTTTCCTTCCTTTATACAGTTCATAGGGAGTCTTTTCCAGAATAGGTCTTATGGAGATTCTATTCTGAATGTAACACGTTGTATTTACAGCTTCGGCCCAAAAGTGCTTAGCCACATTAGTTTCGTTGATCATAGTTCTGGCCATCTCTTGGAGTGTCCTATTTTTCCTCTCTACAACTCCATTTTATTGTGGAGTTCTAGGGCAGGAGAAATCATGGGATATTCCATTAGAGTCAAATAATTCCTCAAAGGATTTATTTTCGAATTCCCCACCATGATCACTTCTGACTCTGATAATTTTAGAGTCAAATTATTTTTGCACTTTGGAGCAGAAACTAGTGAATACAGAGTGAGACTCACTCTTGTGTTTTAGGAATTTCACCCATGTCCAGCGACTGAAATCATCAACAATGACTAGTCCGTATTTCTTTCCATTGACTGATGCTGTTTTCACAGGACCAAATAGATCAATGTGAAGAAGTTCCAGAGGCTTAGAGGTAGTAACAATAGTTTTCTTTTTGAAAGATGTTTTTGAAAATTTTCCTTTCTGACATGCTTCACATAGAGCATCTGAAGAGAACTTCAGTTTAGGTAGGCCTCTGACTAACTCGAGTTTATTTAGCTGAGATAATTTCCTCATGCTAATGTGGCCCAAGCGTCTATGCCATGCCCATTGCTCTTCGTAAGCAGACATCAGACATTTCACATTTTGTTCTTTTAAGTCAGAAAGATTAATTTTATAAATATCGTTTTTCCTCTTGCCTGTGAATAGGACAGAACCATTGTTTTGATTTATGGCTTTACATGTTTTTTGATTAAAGATCACATCATAACCGTTATCACTTAATTGACTTATGGATAACAAATTATGCATTAATCCTTCTACGTAAAGGACACCAGATATAGAGGGAAGAGTACCATTACCAATAGTTCAGGAGCCTCTGATCCTTCCTTTCTGATCTCCTCCGAAGCCTACGAATCCAGCGTCTTTAAGTTCCAGGCTTTGGAACATAGACTTTCTTCCCGTCATATGTCGCGAGCATCCAGAGTCCAGGTACCATGACTGGTGTTTGAACTTTGTTGCATAGGATATCTGCTATATAAACAATCTTATCTTTTGGTACCCAGAGTCTTTTGAGTCCTTTATGATTAGTTTTCCCAGAGTTTCTTATAACTTTGGGTTTTCTGGCATTATCAAATTTTTGCTCTTGTGTGTGTATAGTGATATGAAAATGGAGATTTAAGTTGGTCACTAGTAGAAGTTTTATCTTCCTTAGGATCATACCCAATTCCTCTTCTATTGTTCTGACTGACTCCATAAATCATGGATGCCATTACACTCCTTCCTATCCCATTTTTTAGAAACTTTTGAAAGGCCTTTTCGTATTTATAAATTATTGTGTTTGAAGTTTGTGGAGCTTGAGATAACGCTTCTTCTAGTTTTAAACAATTTTTCTTTGTTGCATCTTTTAGTGATGTTAAAATTTTGTTTTCATCTTTTAGTTCTAGAATTGTCATCTCAAGTTTGCCACATTCTTCAAATTTTTCTTCAAGACAGCCTTTTATTATTTTACATTTTTGTTTTTGTTTCTGATATGAGCTAAGAGTTTCAGACAAGCATGATTCTAGGTCAGATTGAGAGAGTTCAGAAAATACCTCTTCTGATTCAGATTCTTCATCTGAAGTGTTCCTGGATGTGGTAGTCATGAATGCCACATTGGCCTGTTCATCAGAGTCAGATTCTGATGAGTCAAATTCACTATCATCCCAGGTAGCCATTAGTCCGTTCTTGGTTCTGAGGGGATTTTTCTTGAAGCTCTCTTTTCTGGAACTGTCTTTCTTTAGCTTGGGGCATTCATTTCTGTAGTGACCTGTTTCTTTACATTCATAACAAGTAACATCTTTGTTAGTTTTACCTTTTGAGGTTGATTCTGATCGATCCCCTCTGGGTCTTGGTCTTCTGAAGTTGTTGTTCCTCTTTTTCCAGAGTTGTTTAACTCTTCTGGTCGGGAGGGATAATTCTTCTTCCTCATCAGAATCTTCCTGTTCAGAGTCATCTGCATCTTCTGTCTCGGCCTGGAAGGCGTTGTTCCTGTCAGATTTACGCCTTTCAGATATAGACTTTAATGCTACAAACTTGTTCTTATTCTGAGGCTCATCTTCCTCTAGTTCTATCTCATGACTTCTGAGTGAACTGACAAGCTCTTCTAGACTGATGTTGTTCAGATCCTTTGAAAGCTTTAGGGCAGTGACCATGGGTCTCCACTTTTTTGGCAAGCTTCTGACTATCTTTTTGACATGGTCTGCAGTTGTGTATCCTTTGTCTAGAACTTTGAGACCTGCAACAAGAGTTTGGAATCTAGAGAACATTACCTCTATGGCTTCGTCGTCTTCCATTTTGAAGGATTCATATTTCTGGATTAGAGCCAGAGCCTTTGTTTCTTTGACCTGAGAGTTTCCTTCATGAGTCATCTTCAGGGAGTCAAGTATATCTTTAGTTGTTCCCTTGTTGGTGATTTTTTCATACTCATTACAGGATATGGCATTGAGAAGTATCGTTCTGGCTTTGTGATGATTCTTGAATTCACGCTTCTGATCATATGTCATCTTACTTCTGGGAACTTCAACTCCAGCATTAGTTACAGGAGGTTTGTATCCATCTGTGACAATGTCCCAGAGATCAGCGTCATAGCCTAGAAAGAAACTTTCAATTCTATCTTTCCAGTAATCGAATTTCTCTCCATCAAAAACAGGAGGCTTAGCATTGTAATTGTCTCTTTCGTTTGTCTGGGCCGTAGTTTTTCTCGTTCTGGATCTCTCTACACGGTTAAGTGTTTGATTGGAAAATCAATAACAGAGTCGAAGCTCTGATACCAATTGAAGGTGAGAAAAACAAGAAAGGGGGGTTTGAATTGTTTTTGGAAAATAAGCGCTTTTGCAAAATAAAATCACACAGGATTTTATACTGGTTCGCTTATAACACAAAGCTACTCCAGTCCACCCGGCCAAGGTGATTTTGCCTTCAACAAGGACTTAATCCACTAATCTTGAAAGATTATTACAACCAACGTCTAAGAGAAAGATCTCTCAGTCCTCTCAAGTATACAGACTGCATAGAGTCACTTGAGGAATTAAAATAATTGAGGTAAAAACAGAATTTGTAATCTAGAGTGCTTCTAGGATAAAGCAAGTATTACAGCAATTAGAGCAGATAAGAAGTTTCACATTATGAGCAAAAGCTCGTGAAAGATTAGAGAGAGTAGAGTAATTTTGTGCGTTCAGGTGTATCTCTCAATGAGGTTCGCCGTCCTTTATATAGAGGTGGAATGACCGTTGTAGTGATGGCAAATATTTTGTCTTGATGAGAGTTTAATGCCATAACTTCTGTTGTTTCTTGCCAGAACAAGTTTGTCTCCCTGAATAACTTCTTTCCAAATATAGTTTCTTTCCATTTGAAGTTGTGGTTGTCGTTACTCTTTTTGGATATGGAAAATCTTTGTCAGAGTCAGCGTTACTCTGTTATTCTGAGATCTTCGATTTCAGAGCTTCTGATATTCCTGTTTTAGGTTTTTCAGTGTTGTCTTCAGATGACGTTGAGAGCTTCTGGTTTTCTGATATGCCGTTGCTCAGAGTCAGAACTTCTAGAGCGCGCTTCTTCTACAAATGCTTCTGATATTCTGATATGCTGTTTTGCTCAGAGTCAGAACTTCTAGAGCGCGTTTCTACTTCAGATGCTTCTGATCTTCTGGTAATTTGTATCTGATTTGATTTTGTATCTGATGAAGCGATCAGATTCCTTTCTTCTTGTTTAGAGTCCTGCACACTTAGAAACTTTTCGTTAGAGTGCCATTTTTGGGTTCATCCTTTGTTATCATCAAAATCCTGGAATCTGTTGTAGAACTATTTTTGTTCTTACAAGCTTGTTGGAGAAATTACTCAAGATACCTAGTCAAACTAGGGTTTCCAAGGCAAATCACCCTCAAACTCTTGAAGAAAACTTGATCAATATAACATATAGAGATCATTGGGACTCATATATGATGTTCATAACCATTCTTGAATCAATTCTTGGTTGTGCTCTTTGTTTATGAGGGTCTTAAACCCTAGATGTGATCAATGAATCAATGAGATCATGCCCTTCCTACAAAAGAGTTAGGAAAATACAAAGACATATTTTTGGTATTTTGGTTAGTAAAATGATAAAATACAAGTATGATACAATCACAAAGTACTTGGTGATCTCTCTCAAAACAAGCCCAATGAAAAGGGGTAAGGAGGATGCCAAGGTATGATCCCAATGCTAATGCTTATGATGGAAATGCATGAGGCATCTTTGGGTCAAAATTGGGATCTTACAATTATACATTGGAATTTGGATCAGAACACATCATCCCATGCCATGCATCCATGCAAGGGAAAATTTGAAAAATTGCCAAATTTGGAAGTGTGCAAATATTATTCACATTGGCTAAAAATAGGACCCTTCATGATCAGAAATGGGACCTCTCTGGCCCAAGCTTTGACCCCCTTCTTCCCCAAACACCATTGAAAGGATAATCTTGAAGGTTTCTTGAGAACCCGAGTTTCAATTCTCCTTTTGTTTTAGGATTGAAACTCCAAGAGTCCAAGATTTTTAACCATCCAAATCATCTTTTACAAGCTTCTAGAGTCAAGCCAAGCCAAATTGGAAGCAAGATCAAGCTAATTTGAAGCTCCTCGAAGGTGAGATTTCAGAAACTTTTCTTCCTCGATTCTCCCTCATTTCTCATCCATTTTGACTGATTGTTGGTTTGCTGAAGTCCTACCATTGTAGGCAACAAGATTGAGTTTTTTTGAAGTTAAATCGAAGCAACTCAATTCATGATCCTCAAAATTCAAGTCCCTGTATCTTTTCATATACTTGGAATTAGACAAAATTGAGGCCAAATTCGAGCTCCTGGGCTTTTTTTTATTTAAATCCATATCTTTCTTTTTCATTTTGGTGATGGCTGGTGGTGGACCAGTCCAGTGAGGTCCACCGGAGAAGAAGACCGGAGTTATGGCTCTGGTGATGAGTTTTCTTGCTTCCCAGCCACATGATCCATTTAAAACGTTTTAATCTCGTGTGTTGCTTTTGATTACCATACGTGTGGTTCAGTTGACCAGAGAACATGTGGAACACGTGTTCTCATCCATCTGATATGCAACCTCAATTAATGAGGGAGATCAAATGGTCCTCATTTTTTTGAATTTTTGTTTATTTCTTTTAATTGCTTATTTTTAATTAATTCATATTAATTTCATTATTTGTCCAAAAAATATGGGACTTTCACCAAAAAATTTCAAATATTTCCCTCTTTCATTTTCGGAATTAAAATCATTTTTTGGATTAATATTGATATTTTTCATGATTTGATTTTTTGTGTGCATATTTTTAATTGTTTAAAAATACTTCTGAATTTTCAAAAATAATGAAATTTTTTCTCCAAGCTCCTTTGACTTTTTTTGACCTATGATAAATCTCTTGGCCATTTATTAGGTGTTTTGAAGAGGTTTTAGGGTTGTGAACAAACATAATTTAATTTAATGCATTTTAATTTGATTTTTTAATTGTTTAATTCTGTGAAAATTATGTTGTGCCATTTTTATTGACTTGTGAAGTTTGACTATGCGTTTGAGCCTTTGTCAAGGTTGAGTCAACTTTTGTTGGATTAAAATCATTGGACTTAGGGGATTGATGAAATGTACATTTCATCTCTCAAAATGAATGAATGATTTTCATTTGATAAAATTCCTCCCATTACCAATTTGTGTTTGTCTCATCTCCCCCCCCCCCTCTTCATCTTCAATCCCATTCCATCCCATCTCTTTCATTGACCAATAAAGTCTCAATATCCTAAGGCTAATTGGTTCATCAATAACTTTGTGTTAGATGAACCAATACAAGTATGGATGAGATTAGGTCCATCCCTTTGATCTTTTTCTTTTTGTGTGTGGTATGTTTTAGGAGTATGGTCCATCATACCATATCTCTAACATGCATTAACACCAAAGTTTTTATTGTTCGGCCTCAGATAGTTGTGACTTCTACATAAGTCCAATTACGATTGCTTAACATAGCGCTAAATTTTGACCCAAAGGAATAACATTCTAGTAAGTGAGATTGTAAGTCTCCCCCTTTCATGGTATTATATGGAAACTTGACCTTTTTCCTTCCTTTGGAAGATGTCTTGGTTCAAGGATCCATGCTTGTGAATAGAGGATTGAGTGTTCTCCAAAGAATGACTTAATCAATTGAAAAGAAAAACTCCACCAACATCTAATCAACTAACATTTGACTAACTCTTATTATTATTGCTTTTAGTTTTAAGACATTTACTTTATGTCACTTAAATTCAAGTTATTTACAATTTCATTTGCCATCTTACATATCATTTAACTTATTTATTTTGATGTCATTTTCACTTTGCTCACTTGAGCCATATATTGTGATTATATATACTTGTTTGTGTATCTTGTTTGTGTTTGTGGTCTTAGGACCTTAAAATACTTAATAAACAACAAAAAAACCCTAAAAAATGTTTGTGTGGACTGTTGGATTTGATCTGAGCTTTGGACTTAAATTATGCAACATTCCCTATGCAAAAGGACTTGGCCAATGCCAACATTTCTGAAACCAAGTTCTTGTGATTTGAATTTTCATCTGATGCAAGTATTGGGATCCACATAAGTTCATATGCTACATATTTTTGATGCAGATGTTACTTTGAACCTGTGTCTAATGCCTTATTCTGGGCCATTCAATGAGTATGTCATCTGATACATGGAAAGATTAAGAAGAAGGATGTGAAGTTGCTTGCTTGGATGTGGCTATCTTTATTTGATGCCTTGCTCTTCATCTTTCTACTTGTGTATTGATATTACTTGATTTAAAGCCTAGGGAAAAATGGGTTCTATATGACATTCTTGTCTATTGGATTGCATCCCATTGGTCAGATCTTTTCAACTCTTAACTTTTAAATTTTTGCTTAGGATTAGCTTCTTCATCTCCTCCCATTTCTTAAATTTCAAATCTCTCGCTCTTTTCAAAATCTTATTTGCTTGTGATTTCTAAACTTAGACTTTATTGCAAATTAGAAACCTTGGCCTTATCCCATTGCCTTTTTAATTTTTTCTTAAATAAAACTTGTAAATGAATCTAATCATATTGACTTAAAATTTCAAAAGACAAAAGAGATAACACTCATTTAAACTCTTTTAGGACCTTTTGTGCCTCTTTTAAACTTAAATTTTTGTTAAAAGCAATTCACTCACTTTGAAATTGATACTACGAACTACGAGGTTTTGATCCCTCATTTTTTATGTTGGTACGTAGGCACAAGTTCGAAGGTCTTGTCAAACACAAAAATATAATAAATGAATTCTTTTCTCATCCCCACACTTTATTTGTTGCAAACATCTTTTATACCAAAAACAAAGACACACATAAAAAAGGGCTCCCTAGGACTACCTAGGACACTCTGGGTGCTAACACCTTCCCTCTGTGTAACCAACCCCCTTACCTGTAATCTCTGGAATTTTATTAGTTTTGATTTGAAAACTTCATATTTTTGGGTTTTGTTCGTAGTTTTCCATTTTCCTTTGGAAACAATAAAAGCGCGGTGGCGACTCTGGTTTTATTGACGTTAGGTTTATCCATAGCTTAATGGTCATGAATTTACTGCTACAATGATGTGTACCCTCGTCTATGCATCAGAGAATCACCATTTGGAAGCCTGATGGGATTGTCAAACACATCAAACAGGATCAATTTTTTTAGAGAAGGTGTCAATCACATGAATTGACTTAACTTTGATCAGAAATTAGCGAACATTTCACCATATCAACCTGCCAATTAAGGCTTTAACTTTTAAGGGCGCCAGGCATACTATACAAGGAACCTACATCCTTAGTAAGGGTCTACTAGGGAATATGAAACTAGGGAGGGTACAACCGATGGTCTAAATATGATAAAGATCATGATTGAGTGAAGTGCTTTGGCTCGGATTTTGACATATGTGGCTGAAAACAAGATATTAGCGGCCTTAAAGGCCGAATCTCAACAAATATTGACTGTCAAATTATTCACAGAAATCAATGGTCCAATGGTTTCTACTAGAGCTTTACTAGAAGTTGGAACGTATGATTTAACATTTGGTTTGGAATGATGTTTTACCAAATTAAGGTTCCCTATGAGTTTTCGCATTACCACTAATATTCTCAAAAGAGTGGGATTCACCCTTCTTGTTCATAGAAACCATAACTTTTTCACAAAGAGTAAGTTTAGGAGTTCCTTGAGAAGATGAACTTACTTGTGATTTCTTCCTTTTGTACCCAACACTTCTCTTATTTTCGTCAGTAATAATCATCTAGAGGGGAACAATATTAAATGTACCATTATGATCAGACTGTTTGCTGCTAGAAGTAGAAACCCTAGTTTTATTTGGAAATGATTTCTCCTCTATTTTTTATGTCTCATGCCTTTACCCTATGAATATATGCGATCTATTTGGGTTCAAATATATTTGATTCATTGAGTTTGAGAAACAAAGAGAGAGAGAGAGACATGGTTTCTGCGTGAGAACTGAGAATGAATTTGAAAAGTTTTCTCTTATTATATGTGTTGCAATGACCTTAGGAGAGAGAAAATCGGCATGCTCCTCTTGAGTTAAAAACCAACCAACTTCGGACATGCATTTACTAATATACCCCATAGCCTTACAACCTCATCAGCAACTTAGGCTTTAGGAACAATTTCTCTTAATAGCTTTTCTTGTTGTCCAAGATTATGAATTTTCATATGTTAAACTTAATGTTCCAACATCTTGTCTTACCTTCTATTAGTCATAAAATCATAAACCCATTGTACTTGAACATTCTTTATACCTTGAGTATTACTTGTTACACATGAGATTTCCACTTAAACTAGCTCTAGGATGGCAAGATGTTGGAGCATCTTATAGAAAATCTTGTACTTTTCTTCACAGACTTTTCTTTATTTAATCTTTAGTTTATATGTATCCCTTGTGGCTTCTTCATGTACGATCTTCTTCTCATAAACCATAGATATCATACATGGTGGTGCATGAGGTACCCATATGTAGCAGTTTCCTAAGGATCCTGAGCCATTCATTAACTCTTCTTGATCTTTGCTGGAGACAATACAATCAACCTTATTAAAGCTCATAATTAGATCTTGATAACATGGTTGACTTATGCTAATCAAGTTTTCAATTAATCCTTCTACTAGCAGTACATTATTAAGGCCAGGGAGACCAGGACAAACAAGTTTTCCTATGCCTTTTATTTTTCTTCTAGATCCATCACCAAGAGTAACATAATTGTCGGAGTGTGATTTTAACCCCTCAATATATCCTCTTTCACCAGTCATGTGATGAGAACATCCACTATCAAAATATCCTCTTTCACTTGATAGTTTCCTTGGGTTTCCACGCTTTCTTTTCTTGAGTTTTCTTGCCTTTCCTTTTGTTTTTCCTAGGTTGACTATATAATTTAGGATATCCGTACAGTTTATAATAAAAGGTTATGATATGACCAAATCTTCCACAATGGTGGCACCTCCTAGATGAGTTATTGTTGCCTTTGTTGTGAGGAAACACATGTTTAACAGCATGCTGGGACATGTGGTCCTTCATCAGGAAGTCAATCCTATTTTCAGGAGAAACAAACTTCTTAAAGTAGATTTTTACTTTCTTGTTAACAACCTTATTACTTTTTGACATAACTTCAAATATATCTGAACTTTTGTTCAACATATTTGAACTTTTGTTCAACAATGGTTGTGTGAAGCTTCTCTTTCTCAAGAAGTAGAAAATTTATGGTCTTCTTCAGTGTATCTTATCTTAAGAAATATACCTTCCACTGAGTAAGAAGAAGTCTATACGTTTCAGGTAGTTCTTACTCTGAGATATATGTCATACCCTAAATTTGGCCCACCAGTTTCATCTGACAGACTGAGTCCTTTCTGTTAAGTCCATACCATTAGTCACCTGCATGTGAGACCTATGCATATAAAGTCTTTAGGTTATGCGTCATTTCATCTGAGTCAGTCCAATATCATCTTATGCATGGATTTTCATATGAGCCCCCCATCTTTATAAGTCAGAAGGTCGACTCCCATGACCCAAAAGTCAAAGGAAGACCATTTTGACTTATTCTTTTATTCATTTAATCTTATTATTGGCCTATTTTACTTTTTATTTTTATTATTATTATTATTATTTTATTTTATTTTTATTATTACTACTATTTTATATTTATATTTATCTACCATTATTATTTGTTATTATTAGTATAGTTTTCATTGTTAACTTTTATTGTTATGTTGTTATTAGCATACTTATTATTAGTATATACTAGTATAGTTTTATTAATAGTAGTAGTATTATTTCATTTTTATCACTACTAGCTTAACTGTAGGTATTTTATTACATTTATTATTACTATGATTATTATTTTTTCTTTTTATTTGGATTTAATTTTTAAGTTCGGGTCAACGCCCTAAGTCAGCAGGTCAACATTCCACAAAAACACCAAAATGTGTGAGAAGCTTTCCAACGTTGGATCAAACACACAAAAGAATAAAGGACTCATCTTTTCATTATTTCTAATTTATGTTACATCTCTAATTTTCAATTACATAAAACTTGAATAAAAGACTTCATAATCTAACAAATCAAGCATTGAAAATCTAACCTAATTTTTACAATATAAAAACAAAACCTAAAGGTGTACAAAGTCCCCAACCACGATTTACAAATAGAAAACTCTAAAGTTGTTGCTCTTCACCTTGAAGAACAACAAAACTAACCCGAGACTTCAAGCCTCCAATGCCACCGGGAAGCTCAATTTCATTTGCACTCAGTACCTCACATCAACAATAAAGAAAAGGGGAGTCAGAAGAGAGAAGAAGGAAGGAAAGGATAAAAAAGAATAGAAAGTTTGGCTAAGATTTGATCTGGAAGTAGGTGCGCTAAGCTTAACTAATCGATTTGATATGGAAGTTGGTTAATCAAATATCTCAGGATTTCATGTGTTCATCATCAACGATGAGATTTGATTTGCTTGGAGGGAAAGTTTAGCTAAGATTTGATCTGGAAGTAGGTGCACTAAGCTTCACTAATCGATTTACGTAATGTTCTATTCGATTAGGCTTTCATTTTTCAGCCTTCTTGTTGTAGTTTGGGCCATGTGCTGGATTTTATTGCTTTTCTACACCCATGTTCAGCCTTGTTTGCATCCCTTTCTATAAAACACTTGGAAACATATCTTTTTGGTTAGTAAATATATTTTATTTGGATGAGCAAAAATTAAAGCAATTATTTTAAGGATTAATCAGTGTTTTCTTATTATTTCAACCTTAAAATAATGTACCATATTTTTTTATCAAAAGGCTTTGATAAAAATTCCCCTAAAGGGAAACATGATCAATCACCATTTATAGTAAGTTTTCATTACTGATCCAACGCAAAACAGAGACATTTGATACACTGTTCAAGCATTTAAGGTACAATTCGATTAGTTTTACTTCCGTTATGTTATTTACGCATTTTTAATCTTTATTATGTTTATTTTGTTTATCTTGATTTTATGCGTGGGATAGTTGTGTTTTTGTCCGACAGATCCAGGTAGAAGAACCGGAGAACTCAGAACACAACAGTGCGAGAGACCGGCACGTAAAAGATCAGAAAATACCGGTACAGGAGGCCTGACACGGCCACCTGTGTCACCTGACACGGCCACCCGTGTCACCTGACACAGGCCGTGTGAGGGAAAGGGAAATAGAAGAAGAAAAATAGTAGCCTGACACGGCCACCCGTGTCAGCTGACACGGGCCGTGTCAGGCAGAAACAGCAACCGTGTCATCCTTTCCATGGGCGTGTCAGCTTAAACAGAAGGCTGACACGGCCACCCGTGTCAGCCCAAGCCCAATATTTCCAATTTTCTCGAGCTTTTCATTCTTCGGGCTTTGTGGAGACATCTTTGGACCTGTCCAACTGCTGCTGGGAACTTTCACTATAAAAAGAGGTCTTCTACCAAAGGAAAAATCATCTTGGAATATAGCAAACCACAGTATTGTGACGCAATCAAGTATTACAGAGATCAAGGCATTTGGAGAGCTGAAGAGATTCATGAGCGGGAGCGATTGAAGATCAAAGTCATCCAATTAATTCTAATGTGTAATTTTTATCTTGAATTTGTTTTAAACAATATGAGTAGTTAAACCCCCCAATGCTAGGGGGTGTCCCTGATTTAGAATTGTAATTGTAGCGAGGTATTCGTTACCATTAGAGATATTAACTAAATCTAAGGTAAACCATACAAGTCGAGTCGCCACCGCACTTTTATTTATCCAAAGGAATGGTTAGAAAGCGAACAAAAACCTAAAAAGTTTTATCAAAACAAAAACTAGTAAAAATGTCAGAGATCTGGGTAAGGGGGTTGGTTATGCAATGAGAAGGTTTTAAGCACCAAAAACATCCTAGGTACTCCTATGGAGCCCTTTTCATACTTGTTGTAAGGTTGATATTTTGTAAAAAATTTATTTGTGCAAACATGATTGAAGAGATGAGAAGAGAATGTACAAGTTATTTACATTTTTGTGTATGGATGGATAAACCCATTGCCTACATACCATCTTAAAAAAGATTAGGATCAAAACCTCGTAGTTCGGGGTAAAAATCTCAAAAATAAGTTGGGGAATTGATTGGTCCAAAAGCCTTAAGGTCTTTTGTTATCCAAGGGAGAAAACTCAACCTAAAACCACAAATCCACCATGTGAGGATAGCTTCAACATGCTAGTGGGGGTTAACCCTATAATAAGCATGGAAGATTCATTGTCCATCACTAAGGATATAGGTGAGTATTATATCAACCTCAAGGATAACTCAAACCTAATAGCTAATGGTTATGAAAAGTTTTGATAAGAAAGTGGCCATTGAAACCACAAAACATTTGAATGAGTTATATTTACCAATGAAAAGTATGTACAAAAATGGTCAAGGTTGACTTAAGAGTTCAATTCAAGATAAGTATTATGAAAAGAGAGTTTGAAAATCAAAAGCATAAGGCTTAGGTTTCTAATGTTTGCACAAAAGTTTTGGCTTGGGTTAGAGTGGAGGGAAGAAGAAGAATGGCTAAAATCCTAATCATACAAGAGGTAAGGGATAAGAAGCAAAACCACAAATGGAGTTCCTCTCTTGAGATCATATTGATAATCCAAGTAGCTCCCATCCTTTGGAATATGCAAGCAAAATAATAGTAAGCTCAAGCAATCAACATAGTTAAACAAGCTCTTGGAGAGCTCCTCAATGGCCTTTAGATCTCTCTCTTAGAAACTCATGGCAATGGTTCCTCACTTAGGCTCAATGTTGGAATCCCTATCACAAGAACACACACATTGAAAAGTTCTATCAAACAAATTAAGAATGAACAAGCAAGAGTTTAGAAATTAGCCCTTCCAAAGTTCTCTTTAGCATTTATAGCATTCTAAAGGCTCAATGTCTAGTTGCTCTTTTACTTTTATAGCATTCTAAGGGCCCAATCCCTAGTTGCTCTTTGACTCTAAATTTGCACAGGGAGAGTCCTAAAGTCTAAGTCCATTTGTCCATTTCTTTACATTTGGTCCACAACAAACAAAACAAAACACAAACACAATGGTATATACACAATTATGTGCTCAAGTGAGCAAAAGCAAAATTGCATTAACATAAACATGTGCTCAAGTGAGCAAAGGGAAAAGCAAATGAATAATATGTACAAGAATAGTAAATTGCATAAAAGTAAAGAACAAGAAGTAAATGTTAATGGTTAATGATTAGTGTTAGTGGTTAGTGTGCCATAAGGAAAATTTAGCGCTATGTTAAGCAATCGTAATTGGACTTATGTAGAAGTCACAACTATCTGAGGTCGGTCAATAATAATGTAGGCAACAACACAAGTTAGAAGTCTTGATTAGTGAACCAAGTTCTAACAACTTGCCATGCCAAAAAAAAGAAGATGAAAAATGATCTTGTATTGGTTTAAGTCCTTTGCATGATTTAAGAAGCAATCTATCCTTAATGCAAAGCCATTCACTTGATCAATTGATCAAGATGAATTAGATTTGAATCAAGGAAGATTAAACCTCCCTAATCAATGCTAACTTATCAACCTTTAACTCATTTATCAAAAGGAAAAGAAGAAGAAGAAGAAGATGAATAATGGAAATGAAGAAAATAAAGTGCATTAAATGAAAATTGAATGTACCAATCCACAAATGTTGACCAAAGATAGGGAAGATCAAGGTCAAACCATAAGAGCAAGAGGTGAGATGAAGATTGGAGGTCAAGAAATAAACAAAATATTTTTGGCATTTTTTAATATTTGAAAACAAACTTGAATTAAAATATTAGAGAAAGGTCAAACTTCAAATTCACTTCAAATCAACTTTGAAAAGTCCAAGTGAATTATCCCAAGTTCAACAAGGTCAAACAAGGTTTGATAAATTTTTTTAGCATTTTTAAAAGTCAGAAACTATTTTTAATCAATTAAAAATGAAGAAAAATAACCTAATTGAACTAAAATCTCAAATAAATCTCAAATCAATTAATAAATTGATGAGAATATTGTTCATAGATCCATCATCATTCAAAGAGATTAGAAAAATATTTTTGTATTTTTTGAATATCAAAAACTATTTAAAATGAATTAAAAATGACCAGAAAAGAGAAAATTATTAAAAAATAGCAAATGATGAAATAAAAAATATTAAAAATCATTTTTAGAAACTAGAAATTAAAAGAGAAATAATGCAATTGGTCCCATATTTTTTGGACCAATAGTAAAAGAGATATGGATTTTAGAAATAAAATGGAATTAAAAGAAATAAAGAAAATAAAATCAGAAATAAGAAAATATGAAAAAAGGAGAGGCGTTGGATCCAGTCTCATTAATTGAGTTGGCACATCACACGGCCTCTGAGCGCGCTTCCACCAAGGTCCTTAGTCAAATGAATCACATGGCGCATTATCAAAAGTCATAACAATGGACTGCTGGGATTAAATCTGGAAAATGCATCGTGTGGCTCAGATGGAATCTGGCAAACAGACGGTGGCCAGCGCCACCGTCTTCTCCGGTGAGCTCCGGCGAAGCTCAGAAAACACAGGGATTCAAATGCTAACTAACATGAACGATCAAGGCACCATTCGAAAGGTGAAGTGATGTACATCACTCCTATACCACTCACTTCCACTCTAGATTCCTATTAAGAGAGAAATCAGAGATGGAAGTTTGGTGGTGTTCAACTGAACTTGCTCGATTCCAACAATTAAGCACACAATAATGATGCCTCTATAGAGAGGACTTCAGACAACACAATATCAAGGCAAATGGAGCAAAGTATAAGGAGATTCGAAGCAAAAAATAGTTGATCAAAACCTTTGGATTGTGAAGATTTGAGTCACTCTCCTTGGTTCCTTTTGCAAACAGAAACTTCAATAGATCAAATGATGAAGGTCTGGGAACTTTAGATCTAAAAATTCAACCAAATGCAATTGAATTTCATATCTGAATTTTTGGAGAAAAATGAACTTGTTCCTTTAGGTATGGCTAGGGATTCACTCTTGAAGCATTTCAGGCGCCTTCAGGTTGGAGAATTATGAATACAAGGCCTTGTATTTATAGATGGAGAGGGCTGAATGCATGAGCTAACTCGTGTGCATGGCAAATGGATTTTGCATTACATGGGCTTGTGTAATAATGTTGAAGGCCCAATGAAGGCTGCAATATTTGGATTTTTAATGAAGGAGTTATGGGCACTTGAAGTTGGACTTTTTTACATTTCAATGCATTTGGCCTAAAGTGACCTATAATGTTTTGCATTATCACATGTACTTCTTTTGAGATTTTGAAATTTTGCTCAATATAACATTTGAAGTAGACACAATAAGATTTCCAATGCATTTGGTCTCACCTAAAAATCATGAAAAATGAATGAGTTATGTTCTTGGGAAGTTGACCCAAAATTAGGGTTTCAGTCAAAATGACCCATAATGTCTTGGAATGGATGATGACCTTACAAGCTTCAAATTAATTTTTGATGAACATGAATGTTGTTCATATTGTCCTTAAGAACATTTTTGCTCTTGGGATCATCTCCATTTGACCAACACACAAAAAGTTAGGTCTCAGTGCATTTCAAAATAGTTAGATGAATTGACTGATCAACTTCTCAAGTCCACAACTCATATATTGATGAATTGATGATTGAGGACACTCAAATAAGTTCAAATATGCATGGAATGATGAATTAAAGAAACTCCCTTGATTGTATTTGACCATGGGTTGAGGTTGCTTCATGAGCAAGGGATTGTTGATGATTAGATGAATTAGGGTATCCTTGGGAAACAAACCTCAAATCCCTTGACTTGCTTTGATCAAAAATGATGAATTGAGATACTTGGGAGGCATATTTGATGGATGAGAGCTTTGGAAACCATTACCATGCTTGCTTTCATCTCCTCTTGGCCATATCATTGCACAAAGGATCTCCTAGAAGCCTTTAGACCTTGTGATTGCTTAAGCTACAAACAAGAAATGTTAGTGACATATTTTTGTGCTTTTGGTTAGTAAATAAAATGAGAAAAACAATGATATACAATTCAAGCATGCTTGGTGATCTCAAACCACTCACAAGAGGTCCCACCCAAAGGCAAAGGGAACCAAGATGCTCATGATCCTTGAGGCTTTGCAAATGCAATGTTATGATGCCATGAGGGATCTTAGGGTCAAAATTGGGGTCTTACAGATGCCCCTATTTAAGGTCATTCTAGCCGGAGAAGTGAAGGTTAAAATCTTCGTCTCGACGAGGTAGAATGGGCTTAAATAATAGCAAAGAGACAATTTTTGGTCCCTAAGAGACCTCATAATGCAGATGTATGTGTGCAAAAAGGGTAATACTTCGTGGGGATATGTGTCCACAAAGAGAAAAGAAGTCAGGAGATACTGGAAATCCATATAAGTAACACACTCAATGGGACGGATACTCTAGGACTCTTATGGGGATAGAAAAGGGATAAATTGCGTGAGCAGGACACGACTCGAAGCTTGGGGAGCGGAACTCTAAAAGAATAAATCAATGGAAAGACCCGAGCTGACTCAACGACGCATGTACTGGAGAATATACCAATACAGTGGAATTATCCACAAAGGATACTTCGGATGAAAATCCGGACTCAGATGGGGAGAATCCACTAAGGGACCCCGCTGGGGAACATCCAAACATGACTCCTCCGGGGAAACACCAGGGCGAGGTATTACCGGTTACTGGGTAATAAGCTCAAAGAGACATGTGATCCGGACACCGGTATAAGGGTGAGGGAACAACATGCTCAGGGAGAATGAATATCTAGAACCGGTATAAGGGTGAGAGATATCAAACATCCAAAAATCATCTGATGAAGACCTAAAAAGGTATATTTCAACTCAGGAAAAACTGACTCCACAGGGGACAAAGGTCATAATAGGGAGAAGAGGGGAAGGAACACCAGGGATACCGGTTACTGGGCATATAATAGGTGACCGACCAAGGCGTGAATTGGGGAATATTCCCAAGACACTCATCATCCACAAGAGGGCTAAAAGCAAACTTGATTACAGGATGGACATTCGATTCCGCAAAAAAGGGGTACGAATCTTGCTCGACTGGGGAAGAACAGAGACTTCGACTTAAGAGCGTATGAGATATATTATCTATTACCGTCAAAACGTAGATAACATACTCGCATGGAAGATTATCCACAACCGGTTACTGGGTTAATAAAGGATAAATTGACCGAAAAGAAAGGACATCAGGATACTGAAAACCAGGTATAAAATAATGACCAATGAAGGGGAGAAACGATCATTACCGAAAAACGGCAAATGAAAGATGACTCATCGGGGGATACATTGACAAAAGCAATGATCCCAAACAAATATCACCGGTTACTGGGAGGTATACTCAAAAAATGAAGGAATATCAATACCAAATATTGGATAAAGATAACCAACAAAGAGGGGATTACACCTACCAGCTACTGGGTAGAAAAATCACGGAAAAGTAATCGTCATCGGTTAGGATGAACAAAAAGGTTAACTCTTCCAAGGGGGTAAAATAGGGTTTACAACTACCGGTATAAAGGTAGAAAACCACAGAATCCGCCGTGGAAAAGATGGATAATTACTGAGCAATCATTCATCCGAACTACGGGGAAATGTAAGGATAATCTCCAGAAGCCAAATCTAGGAACAAACTAGAGATGCACAAAGAATCAAGACTCATCCCTATGAGGATATAACTTAAAGGGGGGTTCCATCCACATGTATGTGTTGGAAGGAAACAGAAATAACCATCATCAACGAGGACATAACTCGGTGGGGAATATGGAAGAAAGGATAAACATTTTCTGCTTATGGGGCTGACTCTTCATGGAGAGATCAAACACAAACATCTGCTTGGGGAAGCATATTTCCAACTAGCAGGAGATAACAAACAAAGATATATGGCAAAGGATGCAACATGAATATCTGAATGTTAAAATTATATATGTGTGGTTTATGTATGATGAATATTGACAGAACAGACATATCTAATATAAACAAGTCCACTGATTGATTGAATAAACATTCGGTACTACACCTCAAGAAGGCCAGGCCTAGTGGAGAACATCCCATCTGCTGGGGATCAGAGATACTAGGAAACAAAGACCTCTGCAGGGGAACGAACAACAACCAATCCCACTGGGAACAGGATCACGGGACAGATAAGTTCCGCTGGGGAAGCCATTCTACTGGGGAAATTATCAAACGGGATGATGGATCTTCGTGGGGAATAACCACCAATCAGACAATTCTAGGGTCACCCAAAACCAAGAGCTAACACTTGGTGAGGAGGAAAGAGGCTGAATACCTCTACCATACACTCCTCTCGGGAGGGAAAATCACAAAAGGCTCCGGAGGAAGAGGATACAAACATGCCAGGAATATGAACAAATGTCTTACCCCCTCGAGAATCTTACCATCTTTGGGAGATCGCTGAAGACATCCCAGTATCCTTTCATCATTGTGAATGTTCACTTTGTTTAAAAACAAGTTATGAAAAGTTTAATTATTTAAAAACAATGATATTTCTTAATTAAAACATGCAAAATATTTATTATATAGAAACAAGTAAGAGGGTAAATAATTGGATAAAGGCTCAAATTTATTTGATGGGATGGTAGTCTGCAAATGGTAAGACTCCATGGATCTTTACAAATTTGAAATTGGTGATATATATTGGAAAAGGGCTACATTGAACATAATGACCATTTCTCCACCAACTTTGAATCCGATGTATTTGAAGCTTTGGTTGATGATGACTGAGCGAGAATCTCTACCGAATGACAGTTTGTAGAACAAAGTCTTGTCAGGATGCAGTTACTTGCCAAATCCCCAAATTTTGCCTAGATTGCCCCAGGGTAGGGTACTCAATCTAGCGGGATACGTATTCATTTTTTATGTCTCTAACTTTTTCCTGGATCGCCCTTACGGGTTTTCAATCCACCGAGACGCTCATTTTTGCTTAAGTCTCCTTTTCGGGTTTTCAACTTAGCGAGCTATTCTGTTTTTATCTTTAGGCGAAGTATTTCTTGACTGCATCCGAATTCATAGGACGAGTGAAATCCTCCCCATCCATAGTTGTAAGTATCAAAGCACCACCTGAAAAGGCTCTCTTGACAACATATGGACCTTCATAGTTTGGAGTCCACTTGCCCCTGGAATCGGGCGCGAAAGATAAAACTTTCTTGAGCACAAGGTCACCTTCTCAGAACACACGAGGCTTGACCTTCTTATCAAGGCTTTCTTCATCCTTTGCTGATATAATTGACCATGGCACATGGCAGTCAATCTCTTCTCTTCTATCAAATTCAGCTGGACGTAACGACTCTGAACCCATTCAGCATCAGTCAACTTGGCTTCCATCAAAACCCTCATTGATGGGATCTCCACCTCTACTGGGAGCACAACCTCCATGCCATAAACAAGAGAGAAAGGGGTTGCCCTTGTTGAAGTGCGGACAGACGTACGATATCCATGCAAAGCAAATGGCAGCATCTCATGCCAATCTTTGTATGTGACAACCATCTTCTGGATAATCTTCTTGATATTCTTATTAGCAGCTTCAACAACCCCATTCATCTTGGGTCTGTAAAGAGAATAATTATGATGTTCTATCTTGAACTCGCTACACAGCTCCTTCATCATCTTGTTGTTCAAGTTAGATCCATTGTCGGTAATGATTTTATCTGGCACACCATACTGGCATATGAGTTGATTTTTGATAAATTTCACGACCACCTACCTGGTCACATTTGCATTTGATGCCGCTTCAACCCACTTGGTTAAGTAATCAATTGCTACGATAATAAATCTGTGACCGTTGGACGCTTTCGGCTCTATCATGCCAATCATGTCAATTCCCCACATAGAGAAGGGCCATGGTGATGAAATCACATTCAGAAGTGTCGGGGGAATATGAATCTTATCCGCATAAATCTGACATTTGTGGCATTTCTTCACATATTTGCAGCAATCAGACTCCATTGTCAACCAATAGTAGCATGCTCTCAACATCTTTCTAGCCATATCATGTCCATTGGAATGAGTACCAAATGAACGCTCATGGACCTCAGTCATTAACAGGTCTGCCTCGTGTCTATCCACGCATCTGTGCAGAACCATGTCAAAATTTCTCTTATAAAGCACATCGCCATTGAGATAGAAACTGCCTGACAATCTCCTCAAAGTCTTTCTATCTTTCACATATGCCCCGGGCGGGTAAATCTGGCTCTGGAGAAAGCACTTGATATCATAATAGCACGACTTACCATCTTGCACCTCCTCTGCTGCAAATACATGAGCTGGTCTGTCCAAGCGCATCACAGTAATATTGGGAACTTCATTCCACAGTCTGACCATAATCATTTAAGCAAGTGTAGCAAGAGCATCTGCCATCTGATTCTCATCTCGAGGAATATGATGAAAGTCAACCTCAGTAAAGAATGTTGAAATCCTCCTCGCATAATCTCTATATGGGATGAGGCCAGGCTGATTCGTTTCCCATTCACCCTTAATCTGATTAACAACGAGGGCCGAATCACCATAAACATCAAGATGTTTGATCCTAAGATCAATACATTCTTCCAATCCCATAATACAGGCCTCATACTCAGCCATATTATTCGTGTATTTGAAAGTTAGCCTTGCTCTAAAAGGAAAATATGTGCCCTGAGGAGTAATAATCACTGCCCTAATACCATTTCCATATTGATTTACAGCGCCATCAAACACCATACTCCATCTGGAACCAAGCTCTGGCCCTTCATTGAGCGTAGGCTCATCACAATCTTTCATTTTCAAATACAGAATTTCCTCATCTGGGAAGTCGTATTGAACTGACTGATAATCCTTGATCGGTTGATGTGCCAAGTGGTCTGCCAAAATGCTACCTTTAATGGCTTTCTGAGCTCGATACTCAATATCATACTCGGATAAAAACATCTGCCAACGGGAAATCCTCCCAGTTAAAGAAGGCTTCTCAAAGATACACTTGATTGGATCCATTTTGGATATCAACCAAGTCGTATGATTCAACATATACTGACGTAAGCGCTTAGCAGCCCAAGCCAACGCACAACATGTTTTCTCAAGCATTAAGTATCGAGACTCACAATTAGTGAACTTCTTACTCAGGTAGTAGATAACATATTCTTTCTTTCTCGATTCATCTTGCTGACCAAGGACACAACCCATTGAGTCTTCAAGAACCGTCAGGTACATAATCAACGGTCTCCCTTCCACAGGCGGAGACAGAATCGGCGGCTCATACAAATACTCTTTAATGCTATCAAAAGTTTTTTGGCAATCCTCGGTCCAATTATGAGACTGATCTTTCCGGAGGAGCTTGAATATTGGTGCACATGTGGCAGTCATGTGGGATATGAATCTGGAAATATAATTCAAGCGGCCAAGAAACCCTTGGACTTGCTTCTCAGTTTTGGGCACAGGCATCTCTTGTATTGCTTTGACCTTTGCAGGATCGACCTCAATACCTCTTTCGCTAACAATAAAGCCCAATAACTTGCCGGCACGGACTCCAAATGTACATTTGTTAGGATTCAGCCAAAGCTTATACTTCCTCAAACGCTGAAAAAGCTTCAACAAGTGCTCTACATGCTCCACTTCCGTTCTCGATTTAGCAATCATATCATCAACATATACCTCGATCTCCTTGTGCATCATATCGTGAAACAAGGTAGTCATAGCTCGTTGATACGTGGCTCCTGCGTTCTTCAAACTGAAGGGCATCACTCGATAACAGAATGTTCCCCAAGGTGTGATGAATGTTGTCTTCTCCATATCCTCGGGTGCCATTTTGATCTGATTATATCCAGAAAATCCGTCCATAAATGAGAAGACATTGAATTTAGCTGTATTGTCTACCAACATATCAATATGTGGCAGAGGGAAATCATCTTTCGGACTAGCTTTATTCAAGTCTCTATAGTCCACACACATTCGGACTTTTGCATCTTTCTTAGGTACGGGCACAATATTGGCCACCCACTGAGGATATGTAGAAGTCACCAGAAACCCTGCATCAATTTGCTTCTGAACTTCTTCCTTGATCTTCACTGCCATATCGGGATGCGTTCTTCTGAGCCTCTGCTTTCCAAGCACGCACTCAGGTTTCAAAGGCAGGAAATGTTGCACAACATCTGTATCTATACCAGGCATGTCTTCATATGACCAGGCAAAGACGTCGACATATTCTCATAGCAACTCAATCAACCCCTTCTTAACAGATTCCTCCAAGAGTGCCCTAATCTTCACTTCTCGCACACAGTCTTCAGACCCCAAGTTGACTGTTTTTAGATTCTCAAGATGCGGCTGAATGATCTTCTCCTCATGCTCAAGTAGACAGGTAATTTCGTCAGGAATCTCTTCAACATCATCTTCTTCTGCCTCAAATACAGGGAATTCAAAGTTGGGAGATGGTGTTGGATCATTATGTTCAATGGGTTTGATCAACCTGCATAATGATTTCGGATATAAAAGATTTTAGAATTCAAACAAGGCAAATCATTATGCAGATGAAAAGATTGATTTTATTATTATTTTTAGGGTTTTATGTGATCACCAATTTCATGCAAAAGCGAAAAGGGAAAATAATTGGAAAAACAACATTTAACATGAGTTTATTCAATGGAAATATCATTGTATTTATGCGCCAACAATGTCATCACTTCTCCTTTTGGCATGGGAGAAGGGTTTTTAAACACAATGAACATTACTTTGACTTATGGATAATTGTCGGAATATCCACAGCGACCCAATTATTGCAGATCCCTCCAGGGATGATGAAATTGCCAAGATCTTCCTCTTCATCATCCAAAATAGCAGCAGCCTCTTCGTCTTGACCGGTGTGGATGAGTCCACCACTCTTGAACAGCCCTTGCTTGTTGAAGACACCGAAGGAATAACCTATGTCAGCCCGGGATTTGTTGTCTTCTAACTCAATCATTTTCCCCAAACCAGCAGTTGCACCATGCTCAATGGCCAACTTTGTATCTTTATAGGAGGCAAATAAAGGAGATCCCTTCTTAATAGGTTAAGCAATAGATAAAGCTTGGAAAGGAGTTCCAACCTCATCCTCAACATCTATATACGAGAAGGAAGACAAATGGCTAACCAGGAGAGCATTTTCTCCCCCTACCACCACCAGCTTCTTATTCTTCACAAACTTCAGTTTCTAGTGTAGGGTGGATGTCACGGTGCCTGCCTCGTGAATCCACGGTCTGCCTAAGAGACAACTATACGATGGGTGAATGTTCATAACCTGGAAGGTAATCTTGAAATCACTCGGTCCGATTTTGACTGGGAGATCAAACTCACCAATCATAGTTTTACGCGACCCATCAAAAGCCTTCACAACTACTCCACTCTGCCTCATGGGAGGCCCCTAGTATGATAACTTCGCAAGAGTGGTCTTTGGCAATACATTTAATGACGATCCAGTGTCCACCAGCACATTGGACATGGCGTCATCTTTGCAGCTCATAGATATGTGTAATGCCAGGTTGTGGTCTCTTCCCTCTTCGGGGAGATCAACATCACAAAAACCTAAATTGTTACAAGCGGTGATGTTTGCAACAATACTGTCGAATTGTTTAATTGTGATGTCATGATCCATATACGCCACATCCAACACCTTCTGCAGAGCTTCTCGGTGTGGTTCTGAATTCATCAGCAAGGATAATACAGAGATTTTGGATGGCGTTTGTAGAAGCTGATCTACCACGTTATACTCACTTCTCTTGATGAGCCTGAACATCTTATCAGATTCTTCTTTCGCATTTCCACTTGGGCCAGCAGAAGCAGGAGTTCTCAAGGTAGGGGCAGGTTTAACGGCATGTTCCGGATTTGTAGCGTTCACAACATTCCTATTCGGGCTTTCAGCATAATCAGCAGTATCATTCCCTCGAACATCAGCTTGCGCTTTCGGTGGAGTCGAGAAAACACGACCGCTGCGGGTTAGGCCGCTGATGTCGGAAATATTAATGATAGACGAAGAGGGCAGGGGCACCTCTTTCCCATTCTCCAATGCTACAACATTGTAGCGATATGGGACCGCCTTCTCAGAAGAGTACGGTATAGGGCCGACTGGCTTAATAGTCAGGGCAGGAGAAACCTTCTGCTTGCTACCATCATACTTGATGACAACAAGTTCAGGTATCCGGAACACTGGAGAAATTACGTTGACTTCAACAGAATCTTCGTCAACATTTCTGTTTTGAAGGATCTCAATGACTCCCTCATCAAACATTTCCTGAACATCTTTGCGCACCTGGCGACATCCTCTCTAATTAACAGAACAAATTCTACATCTATCCTGGTCATGCTCATAATGGCTATAATCACACAGCAATCGATGCATCTCAACCAGAGATTGTCGAATATGACTGACATATTTGACCTTGTACTTGCCAGGACAGCCCTGGACCATATTAACAGATTTCCCATGCTCGAGCAATGGGTTCTTCTTCACATTCGGACCTACGTCCTCGAAAAACAAAATCCCGCTTCTCACAAGGTCTTGCACCTTGGTCTTCAAGGGATAAAAATTCTCCACGTCATGTCTGGGAGCACCAGAATGATATACGCAGTGAAGCTCAGGCTTGTACCACCACTGGGGTTTGGTAGGTACAGCGGAGGGTCTCGTGGAGTAATTAACTCTCTATCAATCAATGATGGATAGAGTTCAACATAAGTCATCAGGATTGGATCAAAGGTGACCCTCTTCCTCTCGTAGTTGGTGTTGGTATTGTTGTTGTTGTTTCGAGGCTGGTAGGCCTGCTGTTGTGGACGCTGTTGTTGTTGCTGATATTGCTGAGATTGTTGTTGATAATGTTGGGCTTCTCTGAAAACAAGTGTTATATGAGCCACCTGATGCTGGTTGTTAATGGGACGGGTAGTCTTCCTCTTCACAGAGGGTCTTCTCTTGACATGGGAAGACACAACATGTGTCTCTCCCTTCTTCTTCTTTGCAAAGCTTCTATATCTCTTTGCTGAAGAGCCTTCATCTCGAGTCAAACGTCCTTCACGGACCCCCTTTTCCAGTCTCATTCCCATATTCACCATCTCGGTGAAGTCTGAGGGAGCACTGGCTATCATTTTCTCATAGTAGAATGAACTCAAGGTCTTCGAAAAGATCTTGGTCATCGCTTTCTCCTCAAGGGGTGGCATTATCTGTGCTGCTAACTCGCGCCATCTCTGGGCATATTCTTTGAAGGTCTCTTTCTCCTTCTGGGACATTGCCCTCAACGGGTCCCTATCAGGAGCCATATCCATATTATATTTATATTGCTTGATGAAGGCCTCGCCAAGATCGTTGAAAGAGCGGATGTTCGAACTTTCCAGACCCATGTACCACTGGAGAGCGGCACCGGACAGACTGTCCTGGAAATAGTGGATGAGCAATTGGTCATTATCAGTTTGCGTCGACATCTTGCGGGCGTACATCACAAGATGGCTGAGAGGGCATGTGTTTCCCTTATACTTCTCAAAGTCAGGTACTTTGAATTTAATAGGGATCTTCATGTTGGGCACAAGGCACAACTCAGCAGCGCTCTTACGAAAAAGGTCCTTCCCCCTCAGAGTCTTCAGTTCCTTGCGAAGCTCAAGGAATTGGTCTTTCATGTCATCCATCTTCTCATAAACATCTGGACCTTCAAATGGTTCAGAATGGTAGATGGTATCTTCAACTCTTGGTAATGTGTGCACAAGAGGAGGTGGCACTGAAAGGACCGGGCTAGATGTCGGCAAAGAAACAAGAGTAGGAGCAAAACCCTCTGGCACAAAATTGACGGGCATTCCCCACGGGAAACCGGATGGCATAGATGGCGCAAAGTGGGTTATTGCAGCAAGCACAATAGGAGTCACGATCTCAGAAATGGCCGTCCTCTGAGGAGGAGTTGAGGGTGTCGGAGAAGACTGGCTCTGGGTAGCCATGAATGACTCCATCAGGGTAGTCAATCTGGCTACTTCCTCTTTGAGCTCACGGTTCTCTTGTTCCAAATGATCCATCAGTTTCCATGATTTGGCTTTGGTGTAGTACCGTTGAGTCAGCTTGTCTTCAAAATAAATGAAGAACACAGAGTTAGACCATAGGACAAGAAGCCTGGAGCAAAACCTGCTTATGCACATGATGCATGCAATGCTTGTGCATATGATTTGTTTTTATTCATCATAGGAACTTTTAGAGTTCTATTTGCAAATATTGGAAATATTAAACGTTTATCACATATGGAAATATCAATAATATCTGGAAAATATTTTTACAACAAAGAAGTATAACATTGGTAACCAAATATAATACAAAGGGAGAAGGAAAATAATCATCCTATGGATCCCTAGAAACAATTATCTAAAGCTCTGGACACAGGAAGATAAGATGCACGAAGCCTCTTCACCTCCTCCTCACAGGTTGCCTCCATATCTGTCTTCTCCTTGGCGAGCCGATCGTACTTCCTCTTCCAGAATTTGGAAGACTGAGGAAGTAGAGAAGTCCATGCATCATCAGGATCATCAATGACCTGATGCTCAAGGAATTCAATCAAAGCATCCTTCTCCTTGATCTGTTGAAGCAACTCCTCTCGTTCACGGATCCAAGCTCGTGAACGGTCTTCATCTCTCAACTCCTCTACTCCTTGGTCAGGGAGGGTTGAAGGCCCAGCCACAACCAAAGGTGTAGGTCTTGGATACTCATAAGGCATGACGTACTCGGAAGCTCTCCTTCTAACCCAAGAAGTATAAGGCTCCAAAGCGATACAGTTCTTCGGTCCCAGCTCCTTCCTTCCTTTCCTATGAATCTTGCGCCAAGCGCGGACCATCCTGCCCTTAAAGCCTTGGGGATCTTTACCCTCCTGAAAGAACACACCCTCTAACAGAATGTTATTGGGGTTTATCCTTTAAGGGGAACCCAAGATGACGACGTGCCAAAATAGGGTTGTAGTTAATCCCACCACATGTACCAAGAAGAGGCACATTGGAGAATTTGCCACAAGAGTCGATAATCTACACACCATCGTACACGCGGTTGTACCAAAAGATATCACCATTAGTGAGAGACATAAGTCTCGTGGACCACCGTAGACATCCTTTGTTCTCGTTGAAGGCGACCGTATGCGGTATGTGCGAAATAAACCACTTGTACAACAGAGGCAAACAACACACAATGATACCACCACCCTTTGCATTCCTCATATGCAAAGAAAAGTAAGTGTCACCCCAACAGAGTCGGAACAGGATTAAGAGTAGAGAAAATCCTAATAGCATTCACATCCACAAATTTTTCGATGTTGGGGAATAACACTAGCCCATATATAAAAAGTACAAATATGGCCTTAAAGGCATCCTCACTCATGGCCTTCCCATACATAGTAGCTTGAGCAATGAGGAACTCAGAAGGGAGACCTTGAATTCCATCTTTGGTAATCATATGAGCACCAACTAGAGATTCATCTATATGCAACATGTCAGCTATCTCTTGAGAAGTAGGAATACTCTCTACGCCACTGAACGACAACTGGTCTAGAATAGGTATACCCACAAGGTAGGCATACTCCTCAAGTGTAGGCAAAAGCTGAAAATTCGGAAATGTGAAGCAACGGTACAAGGGATCATAAAACTGCACCAATACACTCATCAATCCTTCGTCCACTTGAGTAGTCAGAAAGGATAGAAGATTCCCAAAACGAGCTTTGAAACCCAAGGGATCTAGTACATAGGATGTCAAATTCCTTAGCTCTTTCAAGTCGGGTTGTATGAAACTGTAGTTCTTTGTATTCCTTCTTTGTCTTTCCATGTCTGAAAATTTGCAATTAGACCTCCTAAGTTCCTTGAAAATTTTCTCATTATTGATGATATGGATGCAAATGGGTGCATGAATGCATGAATGCAACAATCACACTCAAGGATCAAGCAAAGCACACCAAACAAAGGTCATGGGATGGATCATGTCATCCTTAATGTCAATCATCCATTTTGGTGGATTAAGGTTTACAACCTATCAACACCCAAGTTTCATTGATATTAAGGATACGTGAACGAATCAACCATGAATCAAAGGTTTGTTGCAAGTCACGAGCATGGAGTCTCGGTTAAGAACCACCCAAAGGGAGTGTACTAGGTTTTAAACTTGCCAACATGTTCTACAAGAGGTTCCCATAGTCATCATCCCATCTTTCAGATATTATCGGATAAACGACTACTCGTATTCCAAAAATATTCTTAAGAGAGACTCTTATGAGTGTAGTATCGCGTAACAATCGTATCAAATCTTACACTTGAATGACTTTTGCACTACATCCTTAGAATAAGCCAAGATGGGCTTGGTAAACTAAGGCCCTTGGCTTCTAAAGTCTATATTGGAAAGAGTAATGTCTAACCACAACTACTTGTGTGACATTATTGATCCCAATATGACCTCCACCAAGTGAATGGTCTTGCAAGTCAACTTGCTAAGGAATCACTCCACACAAGTCAACAAGACTATGCCATTCTCCTATCCTAAGTGTACTCGAGTTCGGGTATAGAACTCATCTCACAAAGATCACCAAGCATACACGGAAATAATATTCAAGCAATTCAATCATTACATACAATATAGTAATCCCAAATTGCACAAAAATACGTCACAAAACAATACACAATACAATACAACACAAAATGAAAAGTAGGCAAAACCCACTAGGCAAAATTTCCCCAGCAGAGTCGCCACTTTTCTATAGCGGGGTATTCGTTACCATTAGAGATATTGACTAAATCTAAGGTAAACCATACAAGTCGAGTCGCCACCGCACTTCTATTAATCCAAAGGAATGGTTAGAAAGCGAACAAAAACCTAAAAAGTTTTATCAAAACAAAAACTAGTAAAAATGTCAGAGATCTGGGTAAGGGGGTTGGTTATGCAATGGGAAGGTTTGAAGCACCCAAAACATCCTAGTTACTCCTAGGGAGCCCTTTTCATACTTGTTGTAAGGTTGATATTTTGTGAAAAATTTATTTGTGCAAACATGATTGAAGAGATGAGAAGAGAATGTACAAGTTATTTACATTTTTTGTGTTTGGATGGATAAACGCATTGCCTACGTACCATCTTAAAAAAGATTAGGATCAAAACCTCGTAGTTCGGGGTAAAAATCTCAAAAATAAGTTGGTGAATTGATTGTTCCAAAAGCCTTAAGGTCTTTTGTTATCCAAGGGAGAAAACTCAACCTAAAACCACAAATCCACCATGTGAGGATAGCTTCAACATGCTAGTGAGGGGTTAACCCTATAATAAGCATGGAAGACTCATTGTCCATCACTAAGGATATAGGTGAGTATTATATCAACCTCAAGGATAACTCAAACCTAATAGCTAATGGTTATGAAAAGTTTTGATAACAAAGTGGCCATTGAAACCACAAAACATTTGAATGAGTTATATTTACCAATGAAAAGTATGTACAAAAATGGTCAAGGTTGACTTAAGAGTTCAATTCAAGATAAGTATTATGAAAAGAGAGTTTGAAAATCAAAAGCATAAGGCTTAGGTTTCTAATGTTTGCACAAAAGTTTTGGCTTGTGTTAGAGTGGAGGGAAGAAGAAGAATGGCTAAAATCCTAATCATACAAGAGGTAAGGGATAAGAAGCAAAACCACAAATGGAGTTCCTCTCTTGAGATCATATTGATGATCCAAGTAGCTCCCATCCTTTGGAATATGCAAGCAAAATAATAGTAAGCCCAAGCAATCAACATAGTCAAACAAGCTCTTGGAGAGCTCCTCAATGGCCTTTAGATCTCTCTCTTATAAACTCATGGCAATGGTTCCTGACTTAGGCTCAATGTTGGAATCCCTAGCACAAGAACACAGACATTAAAAAGTTCTATCAAACAAATCAAGAATGAACAAGCAAGAGTTTAGAAATTAGCCCTTCCAAAGTTCTCTTTAGCATTTATAGCATTCTAAAGGCTCAATGCCTAGTTGCTCTTTGACTTTTATAGCACTCTAAAGGCCCAATGCCTAGTTGCTCTTTGACTCCAAATTTGCACAGGGAGAGTCCTAAAGTCTAAGTCCATTTGTCCACAACAAACAAAACAAAACACAAACACAATGGTATATACACAATTATGTGCTCAAGTGAGCAAAGGGAAAAACAAATGAATAATATGTACAAGAATAGTAAATTGCATAAAAGTAAAGAGCAAGAAGTAAATGCTAATGGTTAATGATTAATGTTAGTGGTTAGTGTGCCATAAGGCAAATTTAGCGCTATGTTAAGCAATCGTAATTGGACTTATGTAGAAGTCACAACTATCTGAGGTTGGTCAATAATAATGTAGGCAACAACACAAGTTAGAAGTCTTGATTAGTGAACCAAGTTCCAACAACTTGTCATGCCAAAAAAAAGAAGATGAAAAATGATCTTGTATTGGTTTAAGTCCTTTGCATGATTTAAGAAGCAATCTATCCTTAATGCAAAGCCATTCACTTGATCAATTGATCAAGATGAATTAGATTTGAATCAAGGAAGATTAAACCTCCCTAATCAATACTAACTTAACAACCTTTAACTCATTGATCAAAAGGAAAAGAAGAGGAAGAAGAAGATGAATAATGGAAATGAAGAAAATAAAGTGCATTAAATGAAAATGGAATGTACCAATCCACAAATATTGACCAAAGATAGGGAAGATCAAGGTCAAACCATAAGAGCAAGAGGTGAGATGAAGATTGGAGGTCAAGAAATAAACAAAATATTTTTGGCATTTTTTAATATTTGAAAATAAACTTGAATTAAAATATTAGAGAAAGGTCAAACTTCAAATTCACTTCAAATCAGCTTTGAAAAGTCCAAGTGAATTATCCAAAGTTCAACAAGGTCAAACAAGGTTTGATAAAAAATTTCAGCATTTTTAAAAATCAGAAACTATTTTTAATCAATTAAAAATGAAGAAAAATAACCTAATTGAACTAAAATCTCAAATAAATCTCAAATCAATTAATAAATTGATGAGAATATTGTTCATAGATCCATCATCATTCAAAGAGATTAGAAAAACATTTTTGTATTTTTTGAATATCAAAAACTATTTAAAATGAATTAAAAATGACCAGAAAAGAGAAAATTATTAAAAAATAGCAAATGATGAAATAAAAAATATTAAAAATCTTTTTTAGAAACTAGAAATTAAAAGAGAAATAATGCAATTGGTCCCATATTTTTTGGACCAATAATAAAAGAGATATGGATTTTAGAAATGAAATAGAATTAAAAGAAATAAAGAAAAAAATCAGAAATAAGAAAATATGAAAAAAGGAGAGGCGTTGATCCAGTCTCATTAATTGAGCTGGCAATCACATGGCCTCTGAGTGCGCTTCCACCAAGGTCCTTAGTCAAATGAATCACATGGCGCATTATCAAAAGTCATAACAATGGAATGCTGGGATTAAATCTGGAAAGCAGACGGCGGCCAGCGCCACCGTCTTCTCCGGTGAGCTCCGGCGAAGCTCAAAAAACATAGGGATTCAAATGCTAACTAAAATGAATGATCCAGACACCATTCGAAAGGTGAAGTGATGTACATCACTCCTATACCACTCACTTCCACTCTAGATTCCTATTAAGAGAGAAATCAGAGATGGAAGTTTGGTGGTGTTCAACTGAACTTGCTCGATTCCAACAATTAAGAACACAATAATGATGCCTCTATAGAGAGGACTTCAGACAACACAATATCAAGGCAAATAGAGAAAAGTATAAGGAGATTCGAAGCAAAAAACAGTTGATCAAAACCTTTGGATTGTGAAGATTTGAGTCACTCTCCTTGGTTCCTTTTGCAAACAGAAACTTCAATAGATCAAATGATGAAGTTCTAGGAACTTTAGATCTGAAAATTCAACCAAATGCAATTGAATTTCAGATCTGAATTTTTGGAGAAAAATGAACTTGTTCCTTTAGGTATGACTAGGGATTCACTCTTGCAACATTTCAGGCGCCTTCAGGTTGGAGAATTATGAAGCCAAGGCCTTGTATTTATAGATGGAGATGGCTGAATGCATGAGCTAACTCGTGTGCATGGCAAATGGATTTTACATTGCATGGGCTTGTGTGATCATGTGGAAGGCCCAATGAAGGTTGCAATATTTGTTGAGTTCATGTGAAGTGCAAATGGACGTGTATATCAAGTGTAATCAGCTCATGCATGGCAATATTTCACAAAATGCACTTAATTCTTCATGCCTTCGAAAATGGTGCTTCCAAACTCCAAATGCTACCTTATGAGTAATGGTTAGAAATCTTGTTGCATAAGGAAAAAATTCTATGTTGATCAAAATTCCAATTGGGCCTTGGAAATTAGTGAAATTTGAGCTTGAAGTGTGGGGTGCAAAACATGCATATATGAAGTTTCCAAATTTGGCCAATGTTCAAGCCCTTCTGTCTCAATGATGAAAGCTCCAAATGATACAATCCTCAACATGAAAGTTGTAGCTCTTTTAAGGAAAATTAATTTGGACTTAAATTTTGCATCATTTGGATTTTTAATGAAGGAGTTATGGGCACTTGAAGTTGGACTTTTTTACATTTCAATGCATTTGGCCCAAAGTGACCTATAATGTTTTGCATTATCACATGTACTTATTTTGAGATTTTGAAATTTTTCTCAACATAACATTTGAATTAGACACAATAAGATTTCCAATGCATTTTGTCTCACCTCAAAATCATGAAAAATGAATGAGTTATGTTCTTGGGAAGTTGACCTAAAATTAGGGTTTTAGTCAAAATGACCCATAATGTCTTGGAATGGATGATGACCTTCCAAGCTTCAAATCAATTTTTGATGAACATGAACTTTGTTCATATTGTCCTTAAGAACATTGTTTCTCTTGGGATCATCTCCATTTGACCAACACACAAAATGTTAGGTCTCAGTGCATTTCAAAATAGTCAGATGAATTGACTGATCAACTTCTCAAGTCCACAACTCATATCTTGATGAATTGATGATTGAGGATACTCAAATAAGTTCAAATATGCATGAAATTGTGAATTAAAGAAACTCCCTTGATTGTATTTGACCATGGGTTGAGGTTGCTTCATGAGCAAGGCATTATTGATAATTAGATGAATTAGGGTTTCCTTGGGAAACAAACCTAAAATCCCTTGACTTGCTTTGATCAAAAATGATGAATTGAGATACTTGGGAGGCATATTTGATGGATGAGAGCTTTGGGAACCATTACCATGCTTGCTTTCATCTCCTCTTGGCCATATCATTGCACAAACGATCTCCTAGAAGCCTTTAGACCTTGTGATTGCTTAAGCTACAAACAAGAAATGTTATTGGCATATTTTTGTGCTTTTGGTTAGTAAAAAAAATGAGAAAAACAATGATATACAATTCAAGCATGCTTGGTGATCTCAAACCACTCACAAGAGGTCCCACCCAAAGGCAAACGGAACCAAGATGCTCATGATCCTTGAGGCTTTGCAAATGCAATGTTATGATGCCATGAGGGATCTTAGGGTCAAAATTCGGGTCTTACAATAATGAATTTGAGTTTACATTTGCATTTATAATATTTTGTTTACGGTAACCTTTTGATGTGTTTATTGCTTTCTCTTTTGGACCAATTGAGATTGATATATGGTTATCACTTAGGCTGGACCGCCAGTGATAAGGTTTTCATCAGGTTACTCTGCAGTAGATATCACCTAGGACTAGGTATACCCTGTATGAACCAGAGAATTCTTGATATTATACAGCTTAACTTCACCCTGATTGGCTATGGACATAGGAATTAGGGTAGATTGATTAAAGGTTTTCTCACCAAGGACTTGGGAGAAAATACCCTTGAGAACTGGTACTAATTGGTATTTGTTGATGCAATAGTAACTCAAAGTTGTTACAGGGATAAATCATACACCTTCTCTGGCATTGTTCCTTTTTCTCTATAAACCCTTATTTTCATATTTCTTTATTGTTTTCTTTTTACACTCAAAAAACCAAATTAATACTTTTTGTTTAATTGAATGATAATTTAAACTCAATACTAACGTGCAGTCCTTGAGATCGACATTCAGGGAAGTTCCCCATTATTACTATAACAGGCAAAATAGTACACTTGCTATTTTCCTGATGAAGTTTTTGGCACCGTTGCCTGGGATTGCCAAAAATATAGAGTTTAATTTTATTTCAATTAAAATTTTGTTGCTCTGCAATAAAATTATTTTTCTATCATTTATATTTTACTAACTAGTGTATGTGAGGAAAACCCTCAACTGAGATTCTTTTTGACGCAGAGATCGAGAGAACCCTTCACAGAAGACGCAGAGAACAAAGAGTGGATTCTACAGAAGAAAGTACCTTGGATCAACCAGAAGTCAAGGAACCAATGGCTGAAGTTCCTCCAATTCCACCTCCTCCACCTCCGGAAAGACTCCTAGGTGACTATGGAGGTGCAAACGCACCGGGTGGTCGACTGACCATAGTTAACCAACTGGTGAATGTGACAAATTTTCAACTGCATCCTAGCACAATCAATCAATTGGAAAGAAAACCTTTCACCGGAAAGGTTAATGAAGATGCCAACAAACACATGCAGAGATTTCTGACCATGAGCACCACCTTGAAAATTGATGGTCACACTGATGAAGCAAAAAAATTAAGAATGTTCCCATTCACTTTAGTTGAAGACGCGGAAGAATGGTTATATTCTCTCCCGGCCGGTAGTATCACTTCCTGGGAGGAGATGGAAACTGCATTCTTAAATGAGTATTTTCCAACATCAGTATTCATGAGAAAAAGGTATGAAATTCTGAATTTCAAACAGAAGGATGGTGAATCATTGGGAGACGCATACAAAAGATTCAAAAGGATCTTAGTCGCGTGTCCCACTCATAATATGGATCAGACAGAACAAATGTAGATGTTCGTTAATGGGCTGAAAATAAAGACTAAACAATTGATTGATACAGCAGCTGGTGGCTTAACAATTTTCTCAACAGCCACTGGTATCAAGAGGATTATTGAAGAAATAGCTGCTAATGAGCATCTAGAGCTATATGACAGGTGTACCGGTCAGCCAGATGGGGTAATTGATCTTAAATTAGAGACAAATAAAATCCGTCTGGAAGACACTGTTGCTGCCGAAGTAGACAAAAAGTTGAAAGCTATGAATATAGGTACTCAACAGATAGCACAGGTTCAGCCAGCTCAGGCGAGTACTTGTGAAATCTGTAATGGACCTCATCACACAGTATATTGCTTTGCGACCCCCCCCCCCCCAACAAATTGAAGAGATCAAATTCTTGAAGTAGAATAATCCCTACTTTAATACCTACAACACCCAGGTTGGAAGTATCATCCAAACTTCTCTTGGAAAGATCAGAGAGGGAATGTTCCGCAACAAGGTACAGGGCAATATCAGACTCAGTATCAGCAACATGAACAACAACAACAGGCACCTAAAAAGGTTGAATGGGAGATTGCCATTGAAAAGTTGGCAGCCCACAGTATACAGTTTCAAGAAGAAACAAAGACTAATCAGAAAAACATCACAACCTCCATCAAAAATCTTGAAGTTCATATGGGACAGATAGCACAACAGTTAGCATCAAACTCTCAAGCCCCTGGAACCCTACCTAGTGGTACGGTGACAAATCCGTGGGAACATAACATTGTTAATTCTATCACAACCCGAAGTGGAAAGTCAACCGAGTTAAATGATATAGAAAAAGATGGATTAATAGAGGTGGATTTATAAATCAAGGAAACGAAAGTCCAAGATGAAGAAGCCATACCACCTCCTGTCCAGGATAAGGAAAAGGCTCCTAAACCCATAATCAAACTTCCTTACCCTCCACGACAGAAGAAGAAGAATCAACATGAGAAGAATTTCGAGAAATTTCTGGAGATGTTCAAGAAACTCGAAATCAATATCCCTTTTTCTGAAGCATTAGAACAAATGCCAATATATGCCAAGTTCATGACAGACATAATTTCCAAGAAGCGTTCCACTGATACTGAACCGATCATCCTGACTGAAACATGCAGTGTCGTTCTCCAAGGCATGAAAATACCAGTGAAAAAGAAAGACAGGGGATCGGTTACTATTCCTTGCACTATTGGTGATCGAAAATTTAAGAAGGCTCTGATTGACTTAGGAGCGAGTGTAAGTTTGATGATACTATCCATCTATAAGAAATTAGGCATCGGTTATGTTCAAGATACTCGAATGACCCTTCAGTTTGCGGATCGCTCGGTTCGGCGTCCCTATGGTATTATGGAAGATGTTCTTGTAAAAATTGACAAGTTTGTCTTTCCAGTCGACTTCGTCATTTTGGAAATGCCGGAGGATGAGGAGATCCCTCTCATATTGGGAAGACCTTATTTGGAAATAGGACGGTGTATGATAGATATTGAGGAAGGAACTATGACCCTCAAGGTCTATGATGAAGAGTTAAAGATAGATGTGAGGAATACCATGCAATACAAAGATGATGTCGACACAAGCAACACTATAGAGATAATTGACCAAGTAATTGCTCAAGAAAATGACCAGCATAGACCCCGGTCACCTCTAAACCGGGTCTTAAGCTTGTCCATTTTTGAAAGTAATGAAGATGAAGAAGAATCTGAGGTGCTTGCTCTGATGGAAAAACAACCTGAATGGATTAGATCTAGACCACACCGGTGGGAAGATCTAAGACCACCACCATCCGATGTCACAGAAGAACCTAAAAAAGGGGTGAATCTGAAGCAGTTGCCAACAAATCTGAAGTATGTATTTCTAGACATTGAAGAAAAATCTCCAGCCATCACTAATGCTAGTCTACAGAGCGTCCAAGAGGAAGAACTCATTCAAGTACTAAAAAAATACAAGGGTGCAATCAGATGGGCTATTGAGGACTTAAAAGGTATAAGCCCTACTGTTTGCATGCACAAGATCTTAATGGAGGATGACCACAAACCGGTAGTGCAACCGCAACGAAGACTTAACCCAGCCATGAAAGAAGTGGTGCGCAAAGAGGTTGTAAAACTCTTGGATGCGGGCCTAATCTACCCAATCTCCGATAGCTCTTGGGTAAGTCCAGTCCACGTGGTACCCAAAAAAGGGGGCACAATGGTAATAAAGAATGAAAAGAATGAGTTGATTCCAACCCACACTGTCACGGGTTGGAGAGTGTGCATCGATTACAGAAGGCTAAACGTGGCAACAAGGAAGGATCACTTCCTGTTAGCATTCATTGATCAAATGCTGAAAAGGTTAGCAGGGCACGATTACTATTGTTTCCTAGACGGTTATTCAGGATACAACCAGATTGCGGTTGCCCTTGAAGATCAAGAGAAGACTGCGTTCACATGCCCCTATGTAATTTTTGCTTATAGAAGAATGTCATTTGGCTTGTGCAACGCACCGGCCACATTTCAAAGGTGTATGACTTCTATTTTTGCTGACATGCTCGAAAAGCATACGGAAGTATTTATGGATGACTTCTCGGTTTTCGGTTCTTCATTTGATAACTGTTTGACTAACCTGTCACTTGTTTTAGAAAGATGCCAGCAAACAAATTTGATCCTGAATTGGGAAAAATGTCACTTCATGGTTCGGGAAGGAATAGTATTAGGACACAAGATCTCCAACACGGGTATCGAAGTGGATATAGCAAAAGTGGAGGTAATAGCAAACTTACCACCACCAGTAAATGAAAAAGGCATCTGAAGCTTCTTAGGACATGTGGGTTTCTACCGCAGGTTCATAAAAGATTTCTCCAAGATTGCCAAACCATTGACTAGTCTGCTGGTAAAAGATACCTCGTTCTTATTTGACAAAGAATGAAGGAAAGCCTTCGAGACCTTGAAGAAGGAGCTGGTGTCAGCACCCATAGTTATTGCCCCAGATTGGTCTCTTCCTTTTGAGATAATGTGTGATGCAAGTGATAACGCAGTGGGGGCGGTACTAGGGAAACGCAAGGAGAATCTCTTGCATGTGATCTATTATGCAAGACATGTACTTAACCTTGCTCAAATTAACTATGCAACCACAGAAAAAGAACTCCTGGCGGTGGTATACGCTTTTGACAAATTCCGATCCTATCTGCTGGTATATACTGACCATGCTGCTTTGAAATATCTTTTTGCAAAACAGGAATCCAAGCCGAGGCTGCTGCGATGGAAATCAGAGATAAAAAGGGTAGTGAAAACACTGTTGTTGATCACTTGCCTCGGATGACTCCGATTCAAGAAACACACTGTTAGACGGTGTGGCTAATGATCGAGAGGGGGGTGAATAGATCACCTCTTTAAAATTTAACGGATTTAAAGTTTTATCAGAGTTTTTAAGGTTGGCGGAAAATATCAGTCCTGAATCGACTTCCGTCTATTCTGAACCGCTACTAGAAAACCGGACACACGAGTTTAATGCTGGATTTGAATAAGAATGACAGAAACTATCAACACCAGAATTTTAGCTAATTGAATGCACTTATCATTAAAGTTTATTTCCAATGAATAAAACCTAGCTAACAATTTTTTCAAACAGTTGGTGTGTATGTGATCAATGATGAACAGAAGTGGAGTTTAGTTAAAGAAGTTTTCTTGCCACTGCTGTCTTGCAAAAGGTACAATCACAACACACTAACTGAAATTGCGAAAACTGTTTGAAACGTAAAGAGGAGTAAGGAAAGAATACGATACGCAGAGATTTGGTAAGGAAGTTCCCCACGTCGTCCTCGCGTGTGGGTACGTCTCCCTCTCAATTTCAAATGAAATTGAGAACTTTGATTATCAATTATTGCCGAATTCGTTGATACAAGGTTATGATACAAAGACAGAATTCTAAATTCCAAGAACTTCTTCTTGTATGAAACCTCCACTTGATCTGAGCACAATCAAGAATTTCCTGCACAAAATTGCAAACAATTCACCGGTTCCACGACCTGCTTGCGAAATCCCCCGATCTCCAAACGCAACGCTGCGGCTGAATCTGTTCTGCAAACGTGACTCACAAACCCTCAAGAACACTGCAGTTCTTGAAGGACAAACCAGTAGGTTTTTCCTCGAAACCCCCTTCAATCTTCAACTCAGCTAGATCCTCGATCGTTCCACTGAAAACCTCAGCTAGATCCTTGATCGTACCACTGAACGTTATCTCATTGATCCTTTTGTCCGAAGAACAACAATGATTATGTGTTGATGTTCTTGAAGAAAAGTGATTGAGAAGATGGAGAAGATGAAGTCTCTTTCAGGTTTCTATTTGCTCAAAAGACAATTGCCTCTACACACTTTGATCTTGTGTTCAATTGTTTTTCCCTCTAAGAATTCGTGAAACTGCACTGTTGTCACAACATTTCTTATATATGCAGAAAACAGGAACCGTTAGAACATAAAACAGACTTATGTATTGATACATGGGGTTATGCATCGATGCATACTGTAGGATACATGAGTTTTTGTGAATTTAAGTGAGCATGGATCGATGCATAATTCGTATGCATTGATATATATGATATTTTCACTAACATGGATCGATGCATAATACGTATGCATTGATGCATAGTGCAGTTCAGCAATCATGGATCGATGCAAGACACGTATGGATCGATCCATAGAGCATTTTTCCTGTCCATGTATCGATACATGGCTCGTATGCATCGATGCATACTGAACTAAAGGATTTTTTGATATAATGTATGTATCGATGCATAGGATTATGTGTTGATGCATACTGACACAAAATGGATTTTTTGAGTTCTTTTAAGATATGTATCAATGTAGGTCTTTATGTACAGTCATGCAACAATAGTATGGGATAAAACACAATAAAAATACACATGTGTCATGTATGGTAATGCATAGCCAACATTTGGATGATGATCACACAATTTGCTATCATTCAAAATTTATTCAAAGTAAAGAATTTTCTCACAAACTCCCCCTTTTTGATGATGGCAAATTTTTTGCAAGATGTGTGATACTCCCCCTGAGTTTGTGCATATCTGCATTTTCTCCCCCTTTGTCAACATCAAAAAGAGGAAGAAACAGGATTATCAAGGCAACATGTTATAGCAGATCATGGCAAGAAATTGACAAAAAGCTATCAATCACAAAGAAGGAAGCTTCAAAGTAAAGAATCACTCACAAAGAATGACAAATAAGGGCAATAACAATAGAGTTAAATAGAAAGTGAAAAGCATTTAAGGATTCGAGCGAGTTTAAGAATTACATACGCTAAACCATATATTGTGCAACAAAATAAGACTTGAGCAATATGAGATGAATGCATCAGTATGTGTCGATGCAAATGGCCATGGATCGATGCCTATCATTCATTTTTGTTTATAACAGGTCTGTGTATCGATACATGCGATGGAGGCATCGATGCATCCTGAACCAGTTGTTTAAAAGAAATTGAAATCCAAAATATATGGATCGATGCATACATGTTTGTATCGATGCATACTGATGCCAAACCAGATTTTAATGAATTTTGATGCAGTATGGATATGCATTATGCACTATGTCATGATGGTTATACCCAAGAAAGATTCATAAGTCAGATTTTTAATGTGCAAACAATATAGGCAAACAATATATGCAACCAAATTTATATCAACGAGAGTAAGAACATTTGTTCTAACATACACAACCACTTAGTAGTAAGAGAATTGTAGAAATGAGTGATATTACCTCTGTTGGCGTAATCTTGTGATGGATAAATGACATCTAAAACGAATCTTATCAACCAAGGTGAGGCATAATATAATTAAGAACCAACATGCTTAAGACATCAAATGAGAAAAATCTAAGATACCTAATTCACGATGGATGTTGAAGAAAGGTTCCGTGCCAAAGGTTTAGTGAATATATCAGCAAGCTGATTTTTGGAGTCAACATGCTCAAATACAACGTCTTCTTTTTCAACATGGTCGCGAAGAAAGTGATGTCTAATCTCTATGTGTTTAGTGTGTGAGTGTAAAACAGGGTTTTTAGTAAGGTTTATGGCACTGGTGTTGTCACATTTTATAGGAATACGTTTGAGTTGAATGTTAAAGTCATGTAGTTGCTGCTTTAGCCATAAGATCTGAGCGCAACAACTACCGGCTGCAACGTATTCTGCCTCTGCAGTTGACAAAGCCACAGAAACCTGCTTTTTGCTATGCCAACTTACCAAGGAATTTGAAAACAGGTGACATGTACCACTTGTGCTTTTCCTATCTGATTTGCAGCCAGCAAAATCAGAGTCGGAGTACCCTACTAAACTACAATCACTTCCTTTGGAATACCAAAGCCCATATTTAGGTGTTCCGTGAAGATATCTAAATATGCGTTTAACAACTTTTAGGTGTGATTCCTTAGGATTTGATTGATAGCGTGCACACATACAAACACTAAACATGATGTCAGGTCTAGAAGCAGAAAGATACAAGAGAGATCCAATCATACCTCTGAACTTTTTGACATCTACACACTTACCATGCTCATTCTTATCTAGATTTCCGTTGGTAGGCATTGGGGTGTCAATTGATTTTGAGTCATTCATTCCAAAGCGCTTGAGTAGTTCTCTGCAGTATTTTGTTTGACATACTGCTGTACCCTCATCAAGTTGCTTTATTTGCAGTCCTAGGAAGTAGTTCAGCTCCCCCATTAGACTCATCTCAAATTCACCCTGCATAACCTTAGAAAATTCTTCGACCAAGTGTATGTTAGTTGAACCAAAAATTATATCGTCTACATAAACTTGAACTAAAAGAATGTGCTTTCCTTTGTGCTTAATAAAGAGAGTATTATCCACTTTACCTCTTGAATATCCATGATCAATTAGAAAGTTGCTAAGCCTTTCATACCAAACCCGAGGGGCTTGTTTAAGACCATACAAAGCTCGTTTTAATTTGTAAACATGATCTGGATTTTCAGCATTCTCAAAACCAGGAGGTTGTGAAACATATACCTCTTCATTTATGACACCATAAAGAAAAGCACTCTTTACGTCCATTTGGTAAAGCTTAAAATCATTAGAACACGCATAGGCAAGCAAGAGACGTATAGCTTCAAGGCAAGCAACTGGAGCATAAGTTTCCTCATAGTCTATGCCCTCCTCTTGGTTATACCCTTGTGCTACTAAACGTGCCTTGTTCCTAGTTATCACTCCGTTTTCATCAAGCTTATTTCTAAAACCCCATTTAGTACCTATGATATGATGATCTCGCGGACGAGGGACAAGTTCCCAAACGTCATTTCTTTTAAATTGATTAAGCTCTTCTTGCATGGCCATTAGCCAAAATTCATCAATCAAGGCCTCTTTGGCATTTTTAGGCTCTACTTGTGAAACAAAAGCGAAGTGAGAACAAAAATTACTTATCTTAGAACGAGTCATTACTCCCTTTGAAATGTCTCCCAAGATGTTGTCAATAGGGTGGTCTTTTGAGGATTTCCAAGCTGTTGGAAGATCATTCACTTCAGCTGTCTTTTCTTCCTCATTTTCTTCATGACTAGTATCTTCCTCCTTCTCATGGGCAACTGTTTTGGACTGATCAGTTTCCTCAACAGCTTCCTTGAGTATGTCTTCTGTAGATACACCTGCGTCATCAAAAGAAATACCTTTTCCGACATTTTTCGGATAAGACTCATCAAAAGAAACATGGACAGATTCTTCAACAGTAAGTAAACGCTTATTATACACTCTATATGCTTTACTTGACAGTGAGTAACCAAGAAAGATACCTTCATCCGCTTTTGCATCAAACTTCCCAATGTTTTCCTTACCGTTATTCAAAACAAAACACTTACAACCGAATACGTGAAGATGTGACAAGTTTGGTTTTCTTCCTTTCAAAAGTTCATAAGGAGTTTTATTTAAAATAGGGCGAATTAAGATTCTGTTTAAAACATAACAAGCTGTGCTAACAGCATCAGCCCAAAAGTATTTTGGTAATCCACCCTCATTTAGCATTGTTCTTGCCAACTCCTCTAAAACACGATTTTTACGCTCCACAACGCCATTTTGTTGTGGAGTTCGAGGAGCTGAAAAGTTATGCTCAATACCATACTTGTCACAGTAATTCTCAAAGTGATAGTTTTGAAATTCACCACCATGATCGCTACGAATTGTAACTATTTTGGAATTCATTTTGTTTTGGGACAGATTTGCAAAATTCTTAAAAGCAGAAAAAGTTTCATCTTTGCTATGAAGGAATATAGTCCAAGTAAATCTAGAGTAGTCATCAACTATTACAAAGCCATAGTAATTTCCACCTAGGCTCTTTGTCCTAGAAGGTCCAAAGAGATCCATATGGAGAAGCTCAAGGGGTCGTGAAGTTGAAATTATATTTTTAGATTTAAAAGAGACCCTCGTTTGCTTTCCCATTTGGCACGCGTCACATAGGTGGTCTTTTGAAAATTTCATTTTTGGAAGACCGACTACTAGATCCTTAGATACAACCTTATTAAGCAAATCGAAATTAACATGCGCTAGACGTCTATGCCAAAGCCAAGAATCATCATTCAAGGTGACTAGACATTTAGTACTTGTTAAAGATACCTCACAAAGATCAAGCATATAGATATTGTTTACTCTTATACCCTTAAACACAACGTTCTGTTCAGCATGTTCAATTATGCAGCAAGTTTTTGTGAAAGAGACTTTATAGCCCATGTCACACAATTGACTTATGCTTAACAAATTATGTTTAAGTCCCTCTACTAGGTGGACATTAGAAATAGTAGTGGTTGAGGGATTACCTACACTACCTTTGCCGAGTATAGCTCCTTTGTTATTGTCTCCATAAGTAACATATCCCTTCTTCTTTGCCTTGAAGTCTATAAAAAGTGATATGTCACCGGTCATGTGCCTCGAGCAGCCGCTGTCAAGAAACCACCTTCTATCTGCGGAAGCAAGGCACTCATCCTACAATATCAAAAGAGAGAAGTTGGTACCCAATTTTCATTGGGTCCAAGTGGGTAAGTGCTAACATGGTTGCCTTTTGGCTTCCATTGATAAATACCTTTAGGGACAAGAAATCTCCTAAACTTGCATTTCTCAATGGTATGGCCAGCATGACAACAATAATGACATAAACCATGATGATGTGTTTGTTGTTTCTTGTTCATTAAATCCTATAGAATAAAAGAGTATTTTGCATATGGTGGATTTAATGACTTCTTAAACAACCTAGAGTCAACGGCATAAGTAACTTTAGGTTGTAAAGCTTTTTCCAATTTGACTTTGAGAGTGTTTACCTCTTTTTGCCAAATGTGACAAGCTTCACAGTACCTAACTTTACTACATCCGTCAATGTCAATAACTTTTGAATTTTCTGCAATACTAGCTTTTAACCTTTCTAAATCTATTTCAGCTTTGTATACTTTACCTTCCAAAAATGAAAAAAATTGTTTATCGGAAGATAATCTTTTAAAAGCGTCTACAACTTCATTATGCAGTTTTTCAAAAGCTATTTTCAGTTCAGAAAAAGTCATAGAAGAGAAATTATTATAATAGGCTTGTTTTACCTTTTTATCATTGATTTTCTTCTTGTGGTAGGGCAGATTTTTGGTGTGAGCCATAAGGCACAGATTTGCTGTTTCATCACTATCACTTGAGCTTTGTGTGCTTGATGAATCACTGTCACTTTCCCATGCAATGTAAGCTCTTCTTTGTTTGCTGTACCCTTTTGGTGAAGCTTTTCCTTGATCCTTATACTTCATAGGACAGTCTGTTTTATAATGTCCAGATTTACCACAATTAAAACAAGATCCTCTTCCTCTATTCTTCTTATTCTCTTCCTGTTTTGAATCTATAGATTGTCTTCGAAACTTCATGAGATTTTTGTCGGAATGCTTGACTCCATTCTTTCGAATGAATCTATTATATCTCCTTACAAACAGTCCCATTTCCTCATCATCCGAATCTTTGTCACTACTTGAATCATTTTCACTTTGCTCTTTTCGTGAGGACTTAGAGCTAGAGGCCACAAGAGCTATTGGCTTCTTCTCTCCCTCTTTGTCTCTTTTCTTCTCCTTTTCCTTCTTACTTTTGTTCTCATATTTTTCAAGACTTTCCAATGCTTGCTGATGTTCTTCCAGCTTTCCAAACAGAGTTGTAATCGTAAGTCTCGTTAGATCGTTGGCTTCCTTAATTGCTGTTACTTTAGGTTGCCACTCCCTGCTAAGACACCTCAGAATTTTATTAGTAGCAACTTCATTGGAAATAGGTTTTCCAAGCGCATTCAACCGGTTAGTGAGATGAGTGAATCTCTTTTGCATGTCGGAGATAGATTCTCCTTGTTTCATGCGAAAGAGCTCAAACTCTTGATTGAGTGTGTTAATGCGGGACTGTTTTACTTCAGTAGTACCCTCATGGGCAACTTCTAAAGCATCCCACATTTCTTTAGCTGTCGTGCAATGGGATACTCGATAATACTCATCAACACCAAGTGCTGAAATTAGCATGTTTCGAGCTCTCCAATCACACGACCACTTTTTCTCATCTTTCTCATTCCAATCATCTTCTGGTTTAGGTACTATGGCGCCAGCCGCATTTGTCATAGTAATTTGAAACGGACCATTTTCAATGGCAGCCCATACTAGCCTATCCACAGAATTTATATGAACTCGCATGCAGTCTTTCCAGTAGCCGTAATTTTCACCGTTGAAAATAGGCGCTCTATTATACGCCCCCTTTGGTTCAGAATCCATACTGTTACAGGCAGCCACAGAGCACCAGCGAACCGGCGCTCTGATACCACTTGTTAGACGGTGTGGCCAGTGATCGAGAGGGGGGGTGAATAGATCACCTCTTTAAAATTTAACGGATTTAAAGTTTTATCAGAGTTTTTATGGTTGGCAGAAAATATTAGTCCCGAATCGACTTCCGTCTATTCTGAACCGCTACTAGAAAACCAGACACACGAGTTTAATGCTGGATTTGAATAAGAATGACAGAAACTATCAACACCAGAATTTTAGCTAATTGAATGCACTTATCATTAAAGTTTATTTCCAATGAATAAAACTTAGCTAACAATTTTGTCAAACAGTTGGTGTGTATGTGATCAATGATGAACAGCAGTGGAGTTTAGTTAAAGAAGTTTTCTTGCCACTGCTGTCTTGCAAAAGGTACAATCAGAACACACTAACTGAAATTGCGAAAACTGTTTGAAACGTAAAGAGGAGTAAGGAAAGAATACGATACGCAGAGATTTGGTAAGGAAGTTCCCCACGTCGTCCTCGCGTGTGGGTACGTCTCCCTCTCAATTTCAAATGAAATTGAGAACTTTGATTATCAATTATTGCCGAATTCGTTGATACAAGGTTATGATACAAAGACAGAATTCTAAATTCCAAGAACTTCTTCTTGTATGAAACCTCCACTTGATCTGAGCATAATCAAGAATTTCCTGCACGAAATTGCAAACAATTCACCGGTTCCACGACCTGCTTGCGAAATCCCCCGATCTCCAAACGCAACGCTGCGGCTGAATCTGTTCTGCAAACGTGACTCACAAACCCTCAAGAACACTGCAGTTCTTGAAGGACAAACCAGTAGGTTTTTCCTCGAAACCCCCTTCAATCTTCAACTCAGCTAGATCCTCGATCGTTCCACTGAAAACCTCAGCTAGATCCTTGATCGTACCACTGAACGTTATCTCGTTGATCCTTTTGTCCGAAGAACAACAATGATTATGTGTTGATGTTCTTGAAGAAAAGTGATTGAGAAGATGGAGAAGATGAAGTCTCTTTCAGGTTTCTATTTGCTCAAAAAACAATTGCCTCTTCACACTTTGATCTTGTGTTCAATTGTTTTTCCCTCTAAGAATTCGTGAAACTGCACTGCTGTCACAACATCTCTTATATATGCAGAAAACAGGAACCGTTAGAACATAAAACAGACTTATGTATTGATACATGGGGTTATGCATCCATGCATACTGTAGGATACATGAGTTTTTGTGAATTTAAGTGAGCATGGATCGATGCATAATTCGTATGCATTGATATATATGATATTTTCACTAACATGGATCGATGCATAATTCGTATGCATTGATGCATAGTGCAGTTCATCAATCATGGATCGATGCAAGACACGTATGGATCGATCCATAGAGCATTTTTCCTGTCCATGTATCGATACATGGTTCGTATGCATCGATGCATACTGAACTAAAGGATTTTTTGATATAATGTATGTATCGATGCATAGGATTATGTGTTGATGCATACTGACACAAAATGGATTTTTTGAGTTCTTTTAAGATATGTATCAATGTAGGTCTTTATGTACAGTCATGCAACAATAGTATGGGATAAAACACAATAAAAATACACATGTGTCATGTATGGTAATGCACAGCCAACATTTGGATGATGATCACACAATTTGCTATCATTCAAAATTTATTCAAAGTAAAGAATTTTCTCACACACACCCCATCAGAGATGAGTTCACGGACGAACGCATTCTAGCCGTTACGCATACCCCATGGTTCGCCGATTACGCGAACTTTGTGGTAGGTGGACTGATACCTGATGACTTTGACTCTAACAGACGAAAAAAGTTTTTGCATGATTGCAGGTTCTATGTATGGGACGATCCGTTCCTTTACAAAAAGGGATTAGATGGTCTAGCCAGGAGATGTGTTCCAGAGGAAGAGCAGAGGGACATCTTAAAAGCATGTCATAACTCTGAATATGGAGGACATTTCAGTGGAGACAGAACCGCAACCAAAGTCCTCCAATATTACATTTTCATTTATAATATTTTGTTTACGGTAATCTTTTGATGTGTTTATTGCTTTATCTTTCGGACCAATTGAGATTGATCTATGATTATCACTTAGGTTGGACCGCCATTGATAAGTTTATCATCAGGATACCCTGTATGAACCAGAGCATTCTTGATATTATACAGCTTAACTTCACCCTGATTGGCTTTGGACATAGGAATTAGGGTAGATTGATTAAAGGTTTTCTCACCAAGGACTTGGGAGAAAATAACCTTGAGAACTGGTAGTAATTGATATTTGTTGATGCAATAGTAACTCAGAGTTGTTATAGGGATAAATCATACACCTTCCCTGACATTGTTCCTTTTTCTCTATAAACCCTTATTTTCATATTTCTTTATTATTTTCTTTTTACACTCAAAAAACCAAATGAATACTTTTTGTTTAATTGAATGATAATTTAAACTCAATACTAACGTGCAGTCCTTAAGATCGACATTCGGGGAAGTTCCCCATTATTACTATAACAGGCAAAATAGTACACTTGCTATTTTTCAAAACAGAACACCAAACATATTATGGTGTGTTCTTCTCTACACACTTTGGATTCTAGAGTTGGTATAAAAAATGATATTAACAAGTCCATTATAGACATTTCCACTCAAGTGACCACTAAGAATCATACACCTTGAGACATTTTGAAGAACACTTGCTTTGATTACAGTGATTAATATTTTCCATCACCGTAGATTATTGGATCAGAGACTTCATACATATTGTATACTGTTGAAAAGTATATCTTCGGCAAATATTTTTATATCGTATCCACAGAGATTGATTATTATTACCGCCGTTCTATAATCCAAATTGTTATAAGTTTAGAAAGTAACAAAGTTGTTTTGTTTGGAAAGTTATCTTTTTGAGTAAAACGTCACTAAAACAATAAATTGGTTTTAATCAAATGTAAAAGCTTGGCAAGATTGGAGTTCACTATTCCAAGTGCTTATGATTCCTTATGATAACTATATAGATTTAAGATTATCGATGATGTTCAAGTATCCTCTCAATGTCATTTATGTCTAAATGATATTGTGATAATCACTATATTGATCCTTAGACGATCTCTCCACCTAACAATCAATATAACAATCTTTAATGGTTGATACTAAAGAAGAGCAATGAATAAATCTATCTCTACAACTTATTCACTACTTGAAAATCTATTTTATGTCAAGACTCAAATAATCTCTTTCAACAACTACTCAAATCTGATTTTCAACTTAGGGCAAAAATAGCATTCAATACATCAACAATCTTTTATCATATATATAAATCAAATGGAATACATAAACAAATGAGAATAGCTACTACCTCCAATCTTGACAAAATGGTGTTTAGCTCCTCATCATCATTTTCAAAAGCAAAATGCAATGGAAGAAAAACTCTGTTTTTCTCTCTTACAAAATATCAAAGTATCAATGAATGTGTTAGAATGAATATCACTTTCCATTCTGATTTTCTAAAAGGGTTGACATTTCCTAAAATGACCATTTCTCATCTAAGGCAGAAAAGCTTCCCCAAGGCAGACACCAAAATGGCAAAACCAGCTGGTCATGAAAAACAGCACCCTTAGTCCAAAAACAGCTTGCTGGATTCGCAGCCTTCGCGGCGTGAACTGAAGCTATCTCAGCTTCCTTGCTTTGCAAGCTTCAACCAAAGAGTCTTCCAAGTTAGGCTTCCAAAATTGGGCCTCCAAATTGCATTCAACACCTCTTCCATATTATGATGTTGCATTCCAAAAGCTCTCTTATCCAAAAATTCTACAAAACTAACAAATATGTGAAATTACTATTCAAAACAAAATAAATTAAACCTAATTGCATTTATACAAAATAGTGAGAATAAAAGTGTGTAATTACATCAAAACTTGGTAAAAGGGACCAATAAAATGATATAAAAAGTAGTACTAATTGGTCCCTAACAACTCTCCCCAACTTAACATTTTGTTTGTCGCTAAACAAAAGTTTCCACCATCACAACCAAAGCAATGACAAAAAAAGATTGAAACAAGGATTTACCAAGGACATTCAAATGGTTCAAAAGTGTTTGGAAATTTCTCAATCCACCTATCTCAATTCTAGACAAACATGAATAAGAGAAATGGTTGAGTGCAAAAATCATTCCAAGGAATTCAAAACCATATATGTCAAAATTGAATCAAACTTACACACACATCATAATAATGATGAATAACATGAAGGGTTACTTTCACTCATCCAAGCAATTAAATCAACAACAACTCAAATCATCCGGTTATCACAACAAATACCAAATCATGTGAAAAATGAGAATCAAGAGGTCTTTCAAAGGTTGTAATGCGGCTTAGGTTACAAGAAAGGAAATGATTAAGAGAATTCACAAAGTTGTCTATCCTAAGGGAGCATTCCCAAACATTCAACTCTACACAATTTCCATTTCTTTGATCCCTATCTTTTTCTTTTTCTTTTTCTTTTCACATCCATACAACCATGAGCATTTTCTTTGCTTTTTTTTTATTTCTTTTCTTTTTCTTTGCTCTATGGTTTCAAGGGTGATTTCTTTTTCTTGTTTCTTTTCATATTTTCACCCTTTTCATAAAAACTTACTTTTCCAAGTTTCTAATCACATCTTTTTACTTTACTCTCCCCAACTTTAGATTCCAAAACCAAATTTATTCAATAATGCTCCCTACTTAGAGATAAGCAAAAGGCAAAATTTTGCAAACAACTTGGTTTGAGGGTTCAATTGATACGAAAGAAATTAGGATTCATTTATTCCAAAAAATTTCAATTGATTTACAATTATCAATCAAGTGAATCCTAAAATAAGCTCAAAGGGGTTTAACTAATGATTACTCCTCACAAGGTTAGTTGATTCAAACTTTTTGGTCAAGTGGTTTTTCTCAACAAACAATGCCTCTATCATTTTCAAAATTTTCACACAAAAATAGATTGATGCATGATTTAGCATGATAAGAATGAGTTAAAATAATGCTCGGTTTCCCGCATTTTAGTGTACAATAGAAAGCTTCATCACAATTGGTTAAGTCCTATTTTGATTCAAAGATGACATATATTTCAATGAGTTTATGATATGGAATTTGTACACACCATCAAACTACTAATGTTAAGTCTAGAAAGCGATAAAGTTTACCTTGAAAAGCCGACACTAATTCTTATCATCACCACTCGAAGTGTTCTATGCTTCTTTCTTTGCGAACATTTCTTGGTTGCTTTAAGCTTGACTTAAGAGTAAGAACAATTAAACAAAAAATGTTGGTAAACCAATTTGATTGTAACACACTTAAATCATAAAGAGTATTCATGCAATTATCAAAGCAACTAACAAAAAACAAAGTTTTGGTGAACTAGAGTCACCCAAAAGTAGATCAAAAAATTTCAAAAACAAAAATAATACAAAGAAAACTCAAAATGAAAACAAACTCCTCAAATTCACCAACTCCTCAATCTTCCTCCTCTTGGCCACCACCAACAGATCCAAGGACGTCCTCCATCTCATCGCCATGGTTTACACCACCTCCTGCACCCCCCATAAAAGCTGGCCTGCCCTCAGGCCAATTAGCATAAGCGACATATTCCGCCTGAGAAGGAAATGTGCGGGCTTCGGGTGCAAGGACCGTGTTCTGGAATTGTTGCTGCATAGCATCAAAGATAAATGATTGAGACCTCCTAGAGGCCTCAAAGCTCTCACAGCAATAATTGGCAAACGCCATCTGGTCGAAGACTGGAGTAGTGCGGGGTCGGGGTCTGGATGACGAAGTCCTAGCTCTTTCGGTTCTATCCATTTGGCTTTGGCGGAACCTATTCAGATAAGTATCATTAATCACACTAGTTATAGAGAAGTGTACTTCATCCAGAATGGCAACATTCGCCCGACGGCAAAGTCCCATGATCAGTCACGGGTATGCAAGCACACCTGCTTTACCACCAAATTTTGTCCCGCTTATAGCCATCTTCCTCATTTCTCCCGCTATGATTGATGCTACATCCACAGATTTTCCGATCATGATGTAGTACAAAAATCACCCTACATCCAAAGGGATTGTGGTGTTGTGGCTCCTTGGCCGGATGTTGTTCAACAGCAGCACCAGAAATGCCCTTGCTTCCAGATTTAGATTTTCTCTTTTCCAAGATTTTGGAAGTCCTTGATCATTTAGGTCAAATGATTTTCCTTTAAGGCACAGGGTAGAACTCACCGCTTAAAGATCCCAAACATTAGCCAATTCCTGTGTACGATACTCGCACCGCTCATTCTCTCCCAGGGTTAGAGGATTTCCAAGATATGAGTTAATTGCATCTCTGCTAAAAGAAATAATCCTTCCTCTTACTCTTGTTTGGTAGTTGAAAGCTACTCCCTCTTCAAGGTGCATAGCGTTTGCATAGAACTCCCGAACAATATCATAATTGATCGCCGCTTCTGGTTCACAAGGTTTGGTCCACCTTCGTCTCTCAAAATTTGAAACCACATTCCGATAAGTCTCACCTGGTAATAAACGGATGAACCTTTCCGGTTGGATGGTTCTCTTGATTAGGTTTTCAAATCGTTCTTCGTGTTCGTCACTTGTGAACCGTCTTAAAGAACGAGGATGAGCGGAAGCTGTGGTTTTGGTTCTCTTAGACATCTGCAATAAACATCAGAACAACCACACAACAAAACATGAAGAGAGTTAGAAATCAACAACATAAAAACATGGCCCTGAAATTTCCCAGTTCGCGGCGCGAAGGCCAGTTCGCGGCGCGAACCCTGCGAACCAGGAAATCTCCAGGAGCCTGCTAGGGTTCCAAAGATTTGAAGGTTTTTACTTTCAACAGTCAAAATCACAACTCTACCTAATCCTAATCTGAACCCATATTAGACATGCGAGGTTATCTCAAGTGTCAAGTTCCAATTTTTACAAAACCTTAACCTTACCTAAATGAGAACCCGAAAGGAATGGAGCAGAGGACATGAAAAGAACAACATACCTTATTGAAGTGCACTTGAATCTTAGCTAATACTTGAGGATTTGGGAAGTGGGGAAGGAAATTCTTGAGTTTTGGGAAGTCTTTGGGAGTGGGAGTGAAAAAGAGGGAAAGTTGCTGTTTTTGAAAATGAAATAGAATGGATAGAAAAAATAACCTAACAGAACTTCAGTGGTGCTGCCACGCACCATTCGCGGGGCGAACCTTGTTCGCGGCGCGAACTGAAGCTTTGCATTCAGTTCGTTGGGCGAACGATGGTCGCGGGGCGAACGGCAGTGGACAGAACCCAATTTCACAGAATTTAACACAGCAGAAAATCAACACAGCAGAATTGAGAAAATGTAAAATGTAGACTTACAACGTTGGGTTGCCTCCCAATAAGAGCTTTGTATAACATTGTTTAGAGCTCGACGGTCCAATGATTAGCCCGGTCCGGACAGAGAAATGACACACACATCCCGATTTACGTCGCCACTATGGTAGACTGAGTCTTTGGCCATTTACAGTCCAACTCTCTTGTGACTTTGGATCCTCGATCATAATGGCCCCATAGTTGCGCACCTCTTTGATAACAGACGGTCCTGACCACTTTGACTTCAGCTTACCAGGGAATAACTTCAACCTTGAGTTGAAAAGCAATACCATTTGTCCAACATGAAACTCCTTATGACGGACCTTTCCATCATGGTATGCCTTTACCTTTTCCTTGTAAAGTTTATTCGAATGGTAAGCGTTGTTCCTTGATTCCTCCAATTCATGGAGTTGTTCTTTTCTTCTTTCTCCAGCTAAAGTGGAGTCGAAGTTCAAGAATTTGAGAGCCCATAATGCCTTATGCTCCATTTCTATTGGAAGATGACAAGTCTTCATACACCATTTGAAACGGAGTTATCTCAATAGGTGCTTTGTAGGCGGTACGATACGCCCACAAAGCTTCATCCAGTTTTAAAGACCAATATTTTCTTGAATTCGAGACTGTTTTCTCAAGGATACGCTTCACTTCCCGGTTAGAAACCTCCGTTTGACCATTCGCTTGTGGGTGGTAGGGAGTGGTCACCTTGTGCTTTACACCATAATGTTGCAAAACGTTTTCTAGAGGTGTATTGCAAAAGTGTGATCCTCCATCACTTATCAACACCCTAGGCACACCAAAACGTGAAAATATGTTTTTCTTTAAAAATTTAATCACTATTTTGGCATCGGCCTTAGGTGAAGCAATTGCTTCTACCCACTTCGAGACATAGTCAACGGCCACTAGTATGTACTCATTTGAAAAAGAAGAGGGGAATAGGCCAACGAAATCAATACCCCAACAATCAAAAACTTCTACTTCTAGCATGTTGGTTAGAGGCATTTCGTCCCGTTTTCCTATTCCTCCACTCCATTGGCATGTATCACAACTCTTTGCATGTTCATGTGCATCTTTAAATAAAGATGGCCAATAAAAGCCCGATTGGAGCACTTTAGTGGATGTTCTCAAACCGCTATAGTGACCTCCATACGGAGAGTTGTGACAATGCCAAAGGATGTCCTTTGACTCCTCAATTGTTACACACCTTCTCAAAATATTGTCTACACCCACTTTAAACAGATAAGGATCATCCCAAACATAATATTTTGCATCCGCCAAGAATTTCCATTTTTGACTACCAACGAGGTCTTCCGGTGTCAAACCGGTTGCTTTGTAATTAGCAAAATCAGCAAACCAAGGCCTCACTTGAATCGCATACAGTTTTTCATCCGGAAATTCTTCTCTCACTTCTTCTTCTTTGTTTGTAATGTCCACATTGACCAAACGAGACAAATGATCCGCCACCAAGTTTTCGAAACCTTTTTTATCCCGGATTTCAAATCAAACTCTTGCAATAAGAGAATCCAACGAATTAGTCTTTGTTTGGAATCCGGCTTGGTTAGCAAATATTTGATCGCCGAGTGGTCAGTATAGACTACAACTTTTGACCCAATCAAGTAAGCTCTAAACTTTTCCAATGCGTACACTATAGCTAGTAACTCTTTTTTAGTTGTCGCATAATTGACTTGTGCTTCATTTAATACTTTACTAGCATAGTGGATATCATGAAAAACTTTATCTCTTCTTTGACCCAACACCGCATCAACCGCATAATCGCTTGAATCACACATAAGTTCAAAATCAAGTTTCCAATTTGGTGCGACGATTATGGGTGCGATGACTAACTTTTCTTTTAAATCAAGGAAAGCTTTGAGACATGACTCATCGAAAAGAAAATGCGTACCTTTGTTGAGCAAGTTACTCAATGGCTTTGTTATCTTTGAAAAATCTTTGATGAATCTCCGGTAGAAACCGGCATGTCCGAGAAAGCTCCTTATTCCTTTTATATTTGTTGGAGGTGGTAATTTCTCAATAACTTCCACCTTAGCTTTGTCAACCTCTAGTCCTTCGGAGGAGATCTTGTGTCCGACTACAACACCTTCGGTGACCATAAAGTTGCATTTTTCCCAATTGAGCACTAAGTTGGTCTCCACGCATCGTCCCAAAACCACATCAAGATGTTTTAAGCACAAATCAAAAGATGATCCATACACAGAGAAATCATCCATGAACACCTCAATGCACTCTTCTATTAAGTACGAGAATATAGCTTGCATACACCGTTGAAATGTGGCCGATGCATTATGTCGATTCTTAGTGTTGGTAACAATTTTGGTAAAACAAAGAGTGTTCACAAGATGTTATGTGTGATGTCTTAACATGAGATATCCTATGTACCTGCTGGAGTTCAAGAACATGTGCATGCAGGATTGTTTCAGAATGCCACATACAATGACAAGGCTTCTGATATTGGATGTACCTGCTGGAGCTTAAATGAAAGACATGTTCATGCAGGATTTTTTCAGATGACATACACAATGTCATGGCATCTGATATGGTTGTACCTGCTGAAAGTTATAAAAGGAATTATTGGATTATGCAGGATTTTTACAGGATGTCAGACCCGATGTCATGACATCCTGTACACAGAACATTCAGTGTGAATGTCTAGTGTTTTGTGATTGCACAATTAATGGCAATCTTTGGATAATTGAAGATATGGCTAGCTGGCGCATTCAATCATGGATTACAACCAGATTTACTTATTTTCCAAGGAGATCTAAACAGCTGTTATAAAAAGATTTGATTGGAAAATAGATTTAGGGTTTTCAAGATGTCCAAGCCAGGCTGGATGCTCCTATAAAAAGGGACTTAGAAAACCTGTTTGAACACACAACCAAGACTGAGCGAAATATAGAGAGAGAGAGCTAGGGTTTGTGTCTGTTTAGTCGTAAGACTTGTAGGTCATTCAAGTCATCCATTGATGATTGAATTGGACTGATTTATGGTTGTAATTTGTCACTCTAAAGCTGTTAAGCAAGAGTGTGTGTCTTCTTGATCAATGCTGTGAAGCAAGATCAAGAGTGTGTCTTCTTGATTGAAACTGTGAAGTAAAATCAAGAGTGTGTAATTGAAAAGTATTTTTCTTTTCACAAGGGATTGTTGTTTAAAATCACTGGTGTGTGATTGTAGGGAAGTGAGTGGGTTCTCATATCTAAGAGTGCTTAGGTAGAATTGCACGGGTAGAGATTAGGTGATAAAGACTGTAACTTATTGAAGTGTACGGAGAGTCTTTGAACTAATTCTATTTTAGTGAATTTCCTTCCTGGCTTGGTAGCCCCCAGACGTAGGTGAGTTGCACCGAACTGGGTTAACAATTGCTTGTGTTATTCGCTTTACCATTCTGTTTTGTTTATCCATTGTTTATTACCAAATATTAGTGTCGTGCATTACCTTCGACATCTTATATCTGATACCAGAATTTCAATTGGTATCAGAGCAGGCATCCTGCTCTGGTTCTGGGTGAGATCTAGGGGCAATACTTTCTGGTATAATGGAGAGAGATAGAGGATTTGTTCAGAGGCCACCAATTTTGGATGGTTCTAACTATGACTATTGGAAACCTCGAATGGTAGTATTTCTAAAATCCCTTGATAACAAGGCTTGGAAAGATGTGTTAACAGGTTGGGTACATCCTGTCATTACTAAAGAAGGAGAAGCCACCACTAAGAAGCCTGAAGAACAATGGTCCAAGGAGGAGGATGATCTTGCTCTTGGAAACTCTAAAGCCTTGAATGCAATATTCAATGGGGTAGACAAGAATATTTTCAGGCTGGTAAACAACTGTGAAGTGGCCAAAGAGGCTTGGGACATTCTTAAGACCACTCATGAAGGCACCTCTAGGGTAAAGATGTCTAGACTTCTGCTGCTCACTTCCAAGTTTGAAAACTTAAGGATGAAAGAAGATGAAAACATTCATGAATTTCACATGAGTATCCTTGAGATTGCTAATGCTTCAGGAGCCCTGGGAGAGAAGATGACAGATGAAAAACTGGTAAGGAAAATACTCAGGTCACTTCCTAAGAGATTTGCAATGAAGGTGACTGCCATTGAAGAATCTCAAGACATTTCCAACATGAGGGTAGATGAGCTAATTGGTTCCCTCCAAACCTTTGAGTTGGGACTAAATGATGGTTTTGAAAGGAAAACAAAGAGAATGGCCTTTATGTCAAACACAGAAGAGGATAAGAGTCAGGAGGATGATGAAGATCTGGTCAATGAAGTAGCAATGTTGGGAAGGCAGTTCAATAAACTGTTGAAAAAGATGGATGTAAGATCAAGGGCATATGTCAAGAACATCTCATCTGACATCAGTAAATCCAACAATGCTGGAAGAAGAGTAAGATCAGATGAGAAGCTCGAAGAAGGAAAAGAGGTTCAGTGCTATGAATGTGATGGGTATGGACACATCAGGACTGAATGTGGAACCTACCTCAAGAAACAGAAGATGAGTCTTGTTGCCACTTGGTCTGATGAGAGTGAAACAGAGGAGGCTGCAAATCTTGTGACAGCAATGACAAGACGATGGGGATCTGATGAAGACTCAAGTGATGATGAAGTAACCTTTGAAGAATTGGCCTCTACCTACAGAAAGTTGTGTCACAAAAGTGTAGAGCTGTGCAAACAAGTTGAAAGCCAGAAGAAGGAAATAACTCAACTTGAGAATGAGAAGACAAAATACTTGGAAACCATCTCCAAGTTACAAACAGAAGCAGTGGTTCTGAATGCCAAGCTAGACAAAAATCCACAAGCTGAAAATCAGAAGATAGCACAGCTGGAAAGTGAGAAGGCAGACCAGGCAAAAACCATCTCTAAATTGAAGACTGAAGTCATGTTTCAAAATTCTAAATTAGAAGAGATGACCAAGTATGTAAGAATGTTAAGCAATGGGTATGATTCCTTAGACAAGATTCTTCAAACTGGACAAATAGCAGGAGACAAATCTGGCATTGGGTATAATAACTCAAAACCTGAGAGCAGTTACACTGGTGTCAAACCTCAAGCCAAACTTAAGTGCATTCAAAAACCTGTGATGTCACATCATATGTCACATCACCAGAGGAGAAAACAGTTGAAAGGGAAATACCAAAGATGGAGATGCCATTTCTGTGGGAAATTTGGTCATCTAAAGCCTTTCTGCTATAAACTGTATGGCTATCCTAAGCCTGCTCATCATCAGGATCACTATCAATTCAGACCCAAACAGCACATGCCTATCATCAAAAAGCAATGGGTCCCTAAGACTAATGTCACAATTCTAATAGCTCACATTCCCCTCAGAATCTCAGCCAAAGAAGAGTGGTACTTTGATAGTGGATGTTCCAGACACATGACTGGAAACCAAGACCTGCTAACTAATTTGCACCACCATACCATAAGTCATGTAACCTTTGGAGATGGAGCAAAAGGTGAAATCAAGGGAACAGGTAAGCTTGATTGCCTTGGAGTACCTAAACTTGACAAGGTTCTACTAGTTAAGGGCTTAACTGCAAACCTAATAAGCATCAGCCAACTATATGATCAAGGTCTGAATGTTAACTTCACCAAAACTGAATGTCTAATCTCTGACATAAATAGTGAAGTAATTGTGAAAGGAATCAGGACCAAAGACAATTGTTACATATGGAGCTCTCAATTCGATTATCCCTTAAAGTATTGATTGAGTACAAATGCTCTCAAGAGTGATGAAAAACAAGACAGGGGGAAATGTCATACAAAGATGTCACACCAGAAGCTCAGAGGAGAAAAGGTTATGATGGCTCAAAAAACTGAGAGGTTAGATCAAATAGGTGGACATATGACCAGTCATAGGGAGAATGGAACTGTTGGGACTAAGCCACAAGGGACTCTATGCAAAAAGGCCAAGGACAATATGGAGAAGATTTGGATGACACCTGTGAAAGGTATAGAAGATGATAGCAGTTGGGCTCAACTGTGTTGGATGAAACTATTACTGATTGCATACAATGTCACACACGATGTCATAACATTGTATTATGACTTCCTGAATGCTGAAACTAGGTCCAAAAATCAGATTCAGCACAGATGGACAAAGTACTGTTCTTGCTATTATCACTCCATTAGAAAATTTGTGGAAGACAAATTCAGAAGTCTAAAGCTTGGACTGGAACTAGCAGACAAGCTTGCAAGGAATTTGGTTAAAATTGAATATGAGGGAGGGAAATTAGGGATTTAGACTCTTGTTAAATTATGGCAGTTAAAGTGGAAAAATAAAGAAAATAAAAATAGTGTCTGCCCTTTTAAAAGAAAGAGCTACATTAATCATAAATCATTCCCTGGCATTGAAAATAGTATCTATTCCCTTAGCACACGCTACCTAAACGCGGCAATCTCCCTCTCCATTCATCTTCTCAAAAAAGCTCAGCTAGGGCAAAGAAACTTTTCTCAAAAGTCCTACAACATGTCTCAACATTTATCATCATCTAGTTCATATTCATCATCTTCTCACCATGGAAAAAATCCCTCAATGGAGTTTGTAGATGAAGATGTGATGGACGTCGCTCCACTCTGCATGATACCAGGCGACACCCCAGGTCCCTCTTCCAAAGCTGGAGATAAGCAAGGTAATACCTCTGGTAACTCCTCTCTCCCAAAACACATGCATTATGCTGATCGTGCAATAAGGAACCTAGTCATTAGGATTCTAAGAGAAGGGCATGAAGTCAAAGGGGTTTCTACCCCTCTATCTAGAAGGGAACCCTCTCCTGAGGAGGAACCTCATGCTGATAAAGATGATGACTCATCTAAATCAGAAAAAGAAGGTGTTGTTGAAGGGCTATGCTCTCTAGGTAAAACCCTACCTAGCAAGAAACCAGCAAATATGTCTCAGGAGAATGTTATTGACCTAGAGGAAGAAAGCTATTAAAAGGAGGATGATCCTTTGGTTAATCTTGTAAAACCTAGTGTTGCTGAGAAACTGAGAACTAGGCAAGGGAAAAGTGTGGCAAGAATGAGAACAGGAAGAGTGAAAAAGACTACTGGTATAGGACCCTCAAAAGCTTGGAGAAAAGTTGAGGTTAGGAAAAGGAAAGAAAGAGATAGCTCTGGCTCTGAGGAAGATGTCAAAGACGATGTCCCAGACTTCTCCCCTGCAAAAAGGCAGGTTGTTCAGAAGTCTCCTGGCAAGGCTGATGCTGTGCACCTAGATAATATCTCCTTTCATTTGGAAGATGGGGCAGCAAAATGGAAATATGTCATTCAGAGGAGAGTAGTTATTGAAAGAGAGCTTGGACAAGAAGCTGTAGAGGTAAAGGAGGTAATTGAGTTGATCAAAAATGTTGGACTCATGAAGACTGTGGTAACTCTACCCCAATGCTATGAGGGGTTGGTAAAAGAGTTTATTGTTAATATCCCTGAGGATATTCATGAAAAGAGCAGCAGGGAGTTCTACAAGGTGTTTGTAAGGGGAAAATGTGTGAAATTCTCACCAAGTGTCATCAACAAGTTCCTAGGAAGAGGAACAGATGGAGGAGTAGACTTAGAGACTACAGACAATGAGGTATGTAGGGTTATCACAGCTGGCCAAGTTAAGGAATGGCCTAGTAGGAAGCACTTATCTGTTGGAAAGCTCAGTGTTAAATATGCCATCTTGCACAAGATTGGCTCAGCTAATTGGATTCCTACAAATCATGTCTCTACTATCTCCATTAACCTTGGAAGAATCATTCATGCAATTGGAACAAGGGTTAACTATGATTTTGGCAAGTTCATATTTGATCAAACCATTAGACATGCTTCTACAAATGTTGTGAAGTTACCCATTGCCTTCCCCTCCCTTATTTGTGGCATTATCCTGAGCCAACAACCATGCATTCTAAGTACAAGTGACATTCCAAGTAGGAGAAAATCCCATTTGTCCATTCATTATAAGCTGTTTGAGGGAAGTCATGTCAATGATGTCATGACATCTGCCAAAAGGGAGTCTACATCTCAAGGGAGCTTGGTTGATCAACTAAAAGAAACTTGCAAGGAATTGGAAAATGGTATAAGGGTGGCCAAGGCTAGACAAGAAGCTTTAGAAGTTCTTATCGGTAGCCTGGAGAAGGAAGAAGTAGAGCAGGCTGGGAAGGACTCAAATACAAGATCAAAATCCCAATCCAATGGAAGTTCTGGAAGCTCAGAAGACTCTGAAGGTGCAGGTGAAGATACAAGTGAAGGTGAAGATGATTCTTCTTCTTCTGATTAATGGTCCCTAGCTGATTGAAGACTGGGAGGAGTGCTGGAAAATTTGGTGGAAGTTGGTCTGCTGTTTGAAAGATTGATGTTTTTACTGATTTTTTGTATTTTGTGGCAGTCCTCGTTGATGCCTGTTGTGTAATATTTAGGGCCCTTAAGGAGTTCCTTGGATTTGTTCATTATTCCAGCTATCACAGTTGTGGTTAATGATGGTGTGTACTTCCTGAATATTTTGTTTTAACATGCTTAATGTTATAACATCTGATCTAACATTCTCTGCTAGGCTAATAGACATTTATTTTGTCTAATTGGTCACCTTTGGTCAATTTTGACTAAAAGGGGGAGAAGTGTTGATATGGAAGCTGTTGTGGAAGTTGGATGTGGTTGGACAGAAGGACAACTATTATTGAAAGAAGTGCACAGGTGCTACAACAGAATGTTGTTCTGTTTACAGATGTCAAACAGGATGTCTGATATGGTGCACAGGTGTTGATGTTGAAGCAGATGTCAGTATGACATTCTGGCTAGTACAGGTACTGGAGTTCAGTAGCTGTTTTGTTTGTTGTGTGCACAGATTTAGGGGGAGAAGGAGTACCCTTGTGCATTGTGTATTTGTGTGTCTTACTAGTTGCATCCATAACTAGTAATTATGTTTGTTGCACAGATTTAGGGGGAGGAGAAGTACCCTTGTGCATGTGTATTACTAGTAGCCATAGCTAGTAATTGTTTTTGCTTCTGCTGCTATTTAAACTACTGTTAAGTTGTTTAACTGCTGATAGTTTACCTTGTGAACAAAAAGGACAGATATATGCTTTAGCCAAAATTTTCCAAAGGGGGAGTTTGTTGATTCTTAGTGTTGGCAGCAATTTTGGTAAAACAAAGAGTGTTCACAAGATGTTATGTGTGATGTCTTAACATGAGATATCCTATGTACCTGCTGGAGTTCAAGAACATGTGCATGCAGGATTGTTTCAGAATGCCACATACAATGACAAGGCTTCTGATATTGGATGTACCTGCTGGAGCTTAAATGAAAGACATGTTCATGCAGGATTGTTTCAGATGACATACACAATCTCATGGCATCTGATATGGTTGTACCTGCTGGAAGTTATAAAAGGAATTATTGGATTATGCATGATTTATCCAGGATGTCAGACTCGATGTCATGATATCCTGTACACAGAACATTCAGTGTGAATGTCTGGTGTTTTGTGATTGCACAATTAATGGCAATCTTTGGATGATTGAAGATATGGCTAGCTGGCACATTCAATCATGGATTACAACTAGATTTACTTATTTTCCAAGGAGATCTAAACAGCTGTTATAAAAAGATTTGATTGGAAAATAGATTTAGGGTTTTCAAGATGTCCAAGCCCAGCTGGATGCTTCTATAAAAAGGGACTTAGAAAACCTGTTTGAACACACAACCAAGACTGAGAAAAATAGAGAGAGAGCTAGGGTTTGTGTCTGTTTAGTGGTAAGACTTGTAGGTCATTCAAGTCATTCATTGATGATTGAATTGGATGGATTTGTGGTTGTAATTTGTCACTCTAAAGCTGTTAAGCAAGAGTGTGTGTCTTCTTGATCAAAGCTGTGAAGCAAGATCAAGAGTGTGTCTTCTTGATTGAAACTGTGAAGTAAAAGCAAGAGTGTGTAATTGAAAAGTATTTTTCTTTTCACAAGGGATTGTTGTTTAAAATCACTGGTGTGTGATTGTAGGGAAGTGAGTGGGTTCTCATATCTAAGAGTGCTTAGGTAGAAATTGCATGGGTAGAGATTAGGTGATAAAGACTGTAACTTGTTGAAGTGTACGGAGAGTCTTTGAACTAATTCTATTTTAGTGTATTTCCTTCCTGGCTTGGTAGCCCCTAGACGTAGGTGAGTTGCACCGAACTGGGTTAACAATTGCTTGTGTTATTCGCTTTACCATTCTATTTTGTTTATCCATTGTTTATTACCAGATATTAGTGTCGTGACATTACCTTCGACATCTTATATCTGATACCAAAATTTCACATTACATAACCCAAAAGGCATTCTTCGGTAAGCAAAGATTCCAAAAGGACATGTAAAAGTTGTCTTCTCATGATCCGCCGGATTGACTGAAATTTGGTTGTACCCCGAATAACTGTCCAAGAAACAGTAGAAATTTTTATCGGCTAACCTTTCCAACATTTAATCCATGAAAGGTAGTGGAAAGTGATCTTTCCTTGTAGCTTGGTTCAACCTTCTATAGTCAATACACATCCTCCACCCAGTTACCGTTCTTGTCGGAATTAACTCATTTTTATCATTTTTGATAACCGTCATGCCACCTTTCTTGGGAACTACTTGCACTGGGCTCACCCATGCACTATCGGATATAGGATAAATCATTCGGACATCCAAGAGTTTGACAACTTCTTTTCGAACTACTTCTTTCATCGATGGATTTAGACGCCTTTGAGGTTGTGCAACTGGTTTGAAATTCTCTTCCATCATGATCTTATGCATACAATAGGCCAGACTAATACCCTTCAAGTCGGATAACACCCACCCTATTGCACCTTCATTCTTTTGCAGCACTTGTATCAATTTGTATTCCTCTTTTGTGGACAAGGTGTTACTTATAATCACCGGTTTAGTACACTTGTCACCAAGGAACACATACTTCAAGTGTGAAGGTAGCATTTTCAGCTCTAATTTTGGTTCTTCCGTTTTCTTCGTCGCATCCAAGTCTTCCTTTGTTTCTTCTTGATAAGTAAGCTCGCCACAAGACTCTAACTCATGCAACATTGCTTCAATCTCTTTTTCTTCATTTTCGGTCAACACATTGTAGGCTCCTGTAGCGGGGTATTCGTTACCATTGGAGATATTGATTAAATATAAGGTAAATCATACAAGTCGAGTCGCCACCGCACTTCTATTTATCCAAAGGAATGGTTAGAAAGCGAACAAAAACCTAAAAGTTTTATCGAATCAAAAACTAGTAAAAATGTCAGAGATCTGGGTAAGGGGGTTAGTTATGCAATGGGAAGGTGTTAGGCACCCAAAATATCCTAGGTACTCCTAGGAAGCCCTTTTCACATTTGTTGTAAAGGTTGTTGTTTTTTTTGTGAAAAATTATTTGTGCAAACATGACTGAAGGGATGGGAAGAGTGTGTATCTTTATCTAATGTACTGCTTACTAAAGGAAGGGTCAAAAGAAAATGACTCGCACGGATGTCGCATCCACTGCATACGTATCTCATCTGAATCTGAGAATCAGAGTCTTCGTAGCTCGGCTACCTACGGGTTAAAGGGGAGGTGTGCTCGGCAAGACATCGCGTCTTATGCCTACGTATCTCATCTGGAATGAGAATCAGAGCAAAACGTAGTTCGGCTAACTACGGGGTTTAAGGGTTGAACGACGTTACTACGCAATCTACTGGATGCTCGACCTTTGGAGACTTACTCACCTATAGTAGAAGGAGTAAACGTGTTAGGAGAAGAAAAATCAATGAGTTGGTAGGGTTAGGGATAGTTATGCAAAAGGGCAGTCCTTGGCGAAGGAACCGCGCTACCTGTGGGGATACAGACACATACAAAACCAACATGTATAAAGTAAACGTGCCAGCAAGGCAATCAGAATAAATCTCCCAAATGGTATCCTGCAAGCAAAGGGGAATATCCAGTGTTATCCCTGCAAAAGTCATGTGAGCCCTCACAAAAACTCAACAAAAGGGTTAGTGAAACAAGATAGGGATCAGGAGAAAACATGCTATGACAAACATAAGACAGGTTAGAAAAGCAAACAGAAAAAAAATCAAATATTGTCACGCTCGCTACTGCTTCGCCTAGCGAAGGCTTGGCGAAGCGTCGCTGCGTGCTCGCCTAGTGAAGGTGCTAGCGAGTGCCTGCGAGTTTTGGATTTTTCATGGATAACAGTAGGGTTTCAGGAACCTCAAACTCTGTGGCACACACTTCAGAAATTAAACGGTTAAACATTCAAAGCATTATTTATACATTCATACACATTTACAAACTCGTGGGCAAAAACCTAATGAAATTCATCCATCATACCTCATACATTCAGAGCATTCAAATTGGCAGTATAAAGGTAATGGGAATAAGGGCAAACCTGATTGGGGAGACCGATAAAAATCGAATGGCGCAGCTGGATTTGCAAACCAATGTTAGGGTTTTTGTGAGCTGAAAGTGAACTTCTCAGGGTTGCCTGGGGGTTGCTGCAGATTAGTTCATAGGGCTCTTCTCTGTTAGTCTCCAGGTATCTGTTCAGGTTTTTGTCCACCGTCTTGTTTCAACTGAAACTCTGGTATTTATAGCCTAATTTCGTAGCTGGTGGGCTTTTAAGAGAGGTCCAAGTCTTTTCTACTGGCTGTTTTATTTCCAAAAATGTGCGCGCTTCGCCTAGCGAGCATGACAGTGCTTTTCGCTTAGCGAAGCCTGCTGCTCGCCTAGCGAGCATGACAGCTTAAGCTCTGCTTTTTGCTCCTTCAAGATTAGTGCTTTGGGTGACATTCAAGCTTCTTGGATTTAATCCTGATTGACATGATGAAATGCAATGTGACATGCTAAATGACCTAAAAATGAATGTATGAATAAGTAGGGCAAATTTTGGGGTGTTACAGCTGCCCCTATTCAATCATCAGCTAACCCGAGCAGGATGAAAGCTAGCAGCTTATCAGACAAACAGGGTGAGTTGTGATTGAATACCAAAGACAAACAGAAAATTTGCACTCTGAGAACACCACAACAAATGCTGAAGTACACCGTGTTGTTTACTTTTCTTCTGATCCTCTGGCTGAATCTGAACCGGTCTTCTGACTTATACTGAAGTTTCAATCCTCTGGCTGAATCTATACTCATTTTAGTCCTCTGGTTGGATATTAACTTTGATCCTCGGGCTGAATACGATTTTGATCCTCAGGCTGGATAGGATTTTTGGTCTTCGGGCGACTTCACTAGGGATCGATTCTCTGGCTGAATCTATTCTCGGTCTTCGGGCTAGACCTGTCTCGATCTTCTGGCTAGATCTGGATTGTTGTGATTCTCTGGCTGAATCTATTTCTGTGATTCTCTGGCTGAATCTATACTCTTTGATTCTCTGGCTGAATCTATTTTCGGTCTTCGGGCTAGACCTGACTCGATCTTCTGGCTAGATATGGATTGTTGCGACTCTCTGGCTGAATCTATTTCTGTGATTCTCTGGCTGAATCTATACTCTTTGATTCTCTGGCAGAATCTATTTTCGGTCTTCGGGCTAGACCTGACTCGATCTTCTGGCTAGATCTTCTTCCTCCGATTCTCTGGCTGAATCTTCAAAATGACCCTCAGGATGACTCTTGGGAAAATGACCTTCAGGCCGAATCTTCAAAATGACCCTCAGGCTGGATCGCTAGAAAATGATTCTCAGGCTGAATCTTTAAATGACCCTCAGGCTGGATCACTGGGACACAATTCTCAGGCCGAATCTTCGAAATGACCCTCAGGCTGGATCACTGGGACACGATTCTCAGGCCGAATCTTCGAAATGACCCTCAAGTTGGATTGCTGGAAAATGATTCTCAGGCTGAATCTTCGAAATGACCCTCAGGCTGGATCGCTGGAAAATGATTTTCAGGCTGAATCTTCAAATGACCCTCAGGCTGGATCGCTGGAAAATGATTCTCAGGCTGAATCTTCAAAATGACCCTTAGGCTGGATCTTCAAAAATGACCCTCAGGCTGGATCACTCACACTTGATCCTCTGGCTGGATCTCATGACTCTGGTTGTAAAGCAATTCTTTAGTCTGCTTTGAAGAACTTGTTTGTCAGCTTATGTGGCGTTTGTTATGCATGCAAATGCAAATGTTATGCATGGTGCAAAAAGAAATCTGCTTGGAGAAGCAAATCCCGGTAGGGAACGGATCGCTATATCAATCCTTGAATGCTCTGTGGGAAATGATCTGTCTGCCGGGACCGGGGTGTAGCGGTGTATTCGTCGCTATATGATTTATCGATTAAACCATAAGCAAGGTATACAATGAAATTTCGAGTCGCCACCACACTTTTATTTATCCAAAGGACTGGCTAAAAAGCGAACAAAAGCCTAAGAAGTTTTACACGTAGAAAACTAATAAAAAGATCAGAGAGTCTGGGTAAGGGGTATATTACGCAATGGGAAGGTGTTAGGCACCCACTACGTCCTAGGTACTCCTAGGGAGCCCTTTTCACACTTGTTGTATAAAAATTGTTATTTGTTATGACATAAGTATTGTGCAAACATGATTGGGATGATGAGAAAAGAATATACAATTTTATTGGGTTTGAACGGATGAACCCGCTGCCTACGTACCTTCCATCAAAGGTAAGGATCCAAACGCCGTAGTTCGGCTAAAAGATTTCCAAAAGTTGGTGGATTCAATTTTAAACAATAGCACTGAGGCTTTTCATTATCAATGGGAGAACACTCGACCAAAACCAACATCCACCATGCGAGGATAGCTTCGACGTACTAAAGGGGTTAGCCCTGTTTTCAGTACGGAAGTCTTACTGTCGACTCACTAAGGATAGGCAAGATTTACATCAACCACAATGATAATTGAAACCTATGGCTAATGCATGAAAAGATTAACAATGGACAAAGCCAAAACAAGTGAATGGGTGAAGTTAATTGATTGTGATTATGAAAATGAAGTCAAAGTATGATTAAAATTGATTTGAAAGAAGTATTATGAAATGAAGTTTGAAAAAAAGTCAAGGACTTGGGTCCAGGTTTTTGGTTTGAAAAAAAACATGAAGAAGTTTGCACAATATCTATGTCAAGTTTGAAATCAAAGTGTGAAAAGGTTTAGGACATAATGAGGATGAATGGATGAAGATGGATTGTAAAACTTCTTAGAAGGTTCACTTCTTGAGATCATATGGAGGATGATTCAAGTGTGTCCTTTGGAATAAGCAATGGATAATAACGAACAAACAAAGAAAATCAACAAAAGCAGATATCGGATGCCAATCACTGGGCTTATACCAATCTCCTAAAATAAAACTGGATATCAGATGCCACTCAATGGTCTTACACTAATCTCCTCAAGCAAAGAAATAAAAGGTGGATACCGGATACCAATAGATGGATTTACACCAGTCTCCTAAAACAGAAATGGATATCAGATGCCACTCAATGGACTTATACTAATCTCCTCAAGCAAAGAAATAAAAGGTGGATACCGGATACCAATAGATGGATTTACACCAGTCTCCTAAAACAGAAATGGATATCAGATGCCACTCAATGGACTTATACTAATCTCCTGAAACAAAATGAAACTTGGATACCGGATGCCAATCTGTCTGGACTTATACCAATATCCAACATATGATCATAGGAAAGCAAATGCCAACTTGCAGGGACTTATAATTGCAACCTCACATATAAACAAACAAACCAACTTATGATCACAGGAGAGCAAATGCCAACTTACAGGGACTTACAATTGCAACCTCACATACAATCAACAAATGCATCAGGCAAAGATAAAATGAGTGGCCAAGGTGATGGTCTTATACTCACTTCCATATCATAGGACCAATAGCCAATGAATGGTCTTACAATTGTCCTCAATGGGCAAACAACAATGATAATGTCACAAAGACAAATGAGATGATTATGCATTGATGAGCAATAAATTATGATGAGTGCACAAAGCAAGCAAGCAAACATGTGTATATGAAGCAAGCAATCAATGAAGTCAATCAGCACACACTATAACCAAACAATGAGGCTCACACAAAGGGTTAGGCACTGAGGCCAACTGGAATAGGGTCAAAAGTTGCTCTTAACCTTGCCATTGAGGGACTAAGGTGAAGCAGATGAAAGGAGATGAGGGGTGTGCCTCATTGCTCTTATCCCTGATCAGGGAGAGCATTTCAGAAAGTGTGGGAGTTCAGAAAGTAGGAACTCTCTCCACATATTATTGACTCGATTGATCTTGGGTTTTGATCTCAATGCTACAACCATGTAATGGGAGCAAGGAGAAGACTCACAGAATAGTAGGGGATAGGTTGCTTATCCCTTTGATCTACCAATTGCCTTACTTGAAGGACTTTTCCTGCTTGGGACAAATATAAACACACACAAGCATTGCCTCTTAAGGAGGACTTCAGACAGTTTGCCCGGCCAAATAACAGGCCGGGTCTCCAGACTACATGAAGAAAGAGGGATTACCTCAAAGCAAATTGCTAGATAGCAAAGCAAAGCAAGTTCAATGAACTTAAGCAACTAAATGGTACCTGAAATAATCAGACAAATCAGTACACAATTCAACAGTTTAAAACAGAAGTGAGAATAGAATTAACAGTCAACATGATCAGATGAATGTGCAAAGCACAAGACTCAAGTCATATGAGTCAAGCCACCTACAAAACAAAGGTTAGCTTATGATAAATAAATCAAACTTAATCAACTTGCAAAAGTTTCTTTGAAGCATTTGTAGCTTAACCTGAAACAATGAACTCAAACATAAGCCAGGAGACCCCTAGGACAAGCCTAGGGTCAAAAACAAATGAGAAAGTCAAAACAGCAAATGAAAGTCAACCAAAATCAAGTTTAAACATTCAAGAAGCAAACACAATTGGTCTCAAGTTCATATCATGCATCATCATGATTTTATAAGCAAAGGAAGGCAAAGCATGGCAAATTGGTGCACATAGAAGTCAACAGCAAGACTTGCATCAAAAGTCAACTCAAACATTTTCAAAAATCACCAAATAAATCATGATCAATCCTAACACCTAGCATGGTAAGCATGTAAAATTTCATCACAATTGGACAAGTGGAAGGTAATCAATGAAAATCATGAAGTCAAAGCAAATTTGAATATGCTCAGTGAAGTCAACAGCAAGACTTAGCTCAAAACCAAACATAATCAATTCCAAAAATTATCAAATAATTCAGGGTCAATCACAATCCATAACATGACATTCATGCAAATTTTCAGCTCAATTGGATCATGGGAAGATGGTCAATTAAAATCAGGAAGTCAAAACAATTTCAAGTATGCACAAAGAAGTCAAACAAACATGTATCAACTTCAAAAAATCATAACTCAATGCCAACAGATGAGAAATGGATGGGATCAACACCAATGTAAAGCTTGAGATGTCTAGTATGCACATGTAAAATTTCATGATCATCCAATGAAGTATGAGAATTTCCCAAATGAAATGGCAAGATGTATCACACAAAGTCAACAATTGACTAGGCAGAGAAGAAAAATCTCAAACAAATAGGAAATGGCATAATTAATTCCAAGAAAAATCACAAGTCACCTAGACATATAAGAGAAGATTCATGCAAAATGTCACATCAATTGGAGGTCAGGAAGCATGTCAACGAAAATCATGAAATTGCATATCAATGGTGTGACACAAATTGTCGCACCCTACTTCAAAAATTCATATCTCACAAACCACATATGATAAATGCAAGAACTCTACATCAAAACAAACATGAATGAGTGTAGATTGACCACAAAACATTTCAGGAGCATTGGATACATCATCACAATTTCATAATGGTTTTGGCAAAAGGTATCAAATATGCATACATGTCAAGAAACCTAATACCATTTAAAATCCAGCCAACCAAAAATTCAGCAAAAATCATGATAAAAAAGTAGACATTCATGTGAATATGATGAAAAAAATTTCATGAATTTTGGAGTTGAAATGAGTGAGAAATGATTTTTAGAAGTTGAGTAACAATTTGGAACAAACATGAACAAAGTAACATGAATTAACAAGTCAACCAATTGACCGAGTGGCATTTCAGTAAATACCCCCCTCATTAATCAAAACGGTGTGTTTTAATGGGACACGCGAAATGTTGTAATTGGTTGCTTCAATACAACAGTAACATGAGCAGATAACACACGTGAAAATACCAAGTTCTGGAAATGCAATTAGGGTTTGTGAATGGAACAGTATTCTTCATCATCTCCAACAATCGTGGAAAACCAACATGCCCAGAAACAGCAAACAAGCATGGCAATCGATTTAGCAAACCAAGCATAACCATAATCCAACATTCATTTTAACAAAATCAGCTTCAAACAGTGTGAATCGAGCAAGACATCATTTCACTTTCAAACTTAAAAAACAACATAACTCAAGAAATATTCAACCAAATCAAGTGATTCGAGTTGCATAACAACCAGCAAAGCACGATCTACCAGGAACATGGCATGGATTAGAGAAAAGGGAGGATCGAAATCTTACTTGGATTTGAAGAAACTTGAGATGCAGTGGTTATTTGGGTGCCTTAGCTTGAAACAGATCTTCCTTATGGTTCAAAATGATGGATGCTTGAAGTAATCGAGCTCAGCAAGGCTTGGGAGTGTCCAAATCAAGTTCCACCATTGTTGTGCTTTGAAGAAAACAGAGCTCGAAATGAGCTTCCAGCTGGGGTTTGAGGTTGTAAAAAGCTTCCAATTGTTGGCCAGATGATGGAGGAACCAATGAATGCTCGAGTGCTTTGGAGATTATCGCAGAAAAATGCAAAAGTGTCAAAATGGAAAAATGAGAGAGTGAGAGTTTTTCTGTTGTGTTTGCAGCTGCAGCTAGGGTTTAATTGGCAGGAAATGAAGTTATATATGTCTGTTTAAGCTTGGTTAATCATGTGCTAAACTTGGTTAACTCAAATGGAAGGAATTTGCATTTTGCTAATTTGAACCAATGCACATGGAGGGTGTGAGGTCTGGCCGAGTTTGGGCCTTGAGCATGTTTCAAATACCATCTAAAACAGATCCCAAATGGCCAAATTGTTTAAAAATTGCTAAATCAAAAAGTCAACTTTTGCACACACTTGAATTTAAAGAAGTCAAGTCCAAAAATGGCATTTTGCATGGTAAGGTTTTGGTGAAAGATGAATGCATTTTTGGAAAGAGGGGAACAAATGGAGCTTGTAGGAAAAAACCCCACTAAAATTGGCCAAGTGGTTCATGAGATATGGCCCTTTGAAGTTCACAAATTTTTGAAATTGATTTGATCATATCTTGCCAACCATACATGGGATTTGAGAGTTCTTGGACTTTTTGAAAATGGGAGAACAAGATCTTCAACTTTCATGTTGGGCAAAAATTCATTTGAAGCTTGTATCATGATGTAAGTTTAAGATCAAGAAGTTTCCATTTTTGGTAGTTGAAATTACAGGTCCAGTTTCTATTTCTGGAAATTTTCTGTCTGACTTGATTTTCTTCCATGATGAGGTTGGACATGATATATGAGGCTTATATAAGCATGAATGAACTCCTTCAAATCAATTCCATCCATCAAATCACTGATTAAATCCACAGTTGACCAAGTTTGACTTTCTGTTGACTTTTCTAGGGTTTTGGATGATTGAAGCATTTCTGATGAATTCGAAACCCTAATTCCTTGAGAACTTGATTCCAAATGATGTCCCAAGTCATATGAACTCTTGATTATTGATCATGGTGCCCAAATTCTGCAAGAATGGCCACCATTCACTGCAATGACTGACTTTGACTGACTTTGACCTAATTGGCTGATGATTGCTTCAGCTGCAAGTAACATGGTTAGATGACACTATTTTTGTACTTTTTGATTGATAAACATATGAAAAGCAAAGATATACAAATGCAAAACATGCTTGGTGATCAGGAATCAAACTCACAAGGCAACCTACCCACTAGGAGGGAAACTAGGCATGCAATGATCCTTGAGGCCATGATATGATATGATATGGGCCATGAGGGATCTTAGGGCCAAAATTGGGGTCTTACAGATGCCCCTATTTAAGGTCATTCTAGACGGAGAAGTGAAGTTTAGAAATCTTCATCTCGACGCGGTAGAATGGGCTTAAATAACAGTAATGAGACAAATTTTGGTCCCTAAGAGACCTCATGATGCAAATGTATGCATGCAAAAGACACAAATTCTGTGGAGAATATGATTCACACAGAAGAAAAGACGATCCATCGGAGTAGTACACTCACCAGGAACAGAGACTCTAACAAGACTCTAGTTGGGGATAAACAAAACTGACACAGCGTGAACAAGACACGACTCTGATTAGGGAATAACAGAAAACAGACTGGAGAACTCACTGGGGAGTGAAGGACTCACACTGGGGAAAAGAATTCCAAAGGAAAATAAATCCATTGGAGAGACACAAGCTGACTCCTGGGGAGAAGCAAAAGGAAAGACTTCATTGAGGCAGCACCAAAGAAAATGAGATGTCACGGGTATAAGGGTAACAAACTCAGGAAGGAACACCAAGGATACCGGGTTGTAGGTATGTAACAGGTGACCGACCAAAGACGTGAATTGGTGTGTGTTCCAAAACACTCATCATCCAGAAGAGAGCGAAAGCAAACTTGTTTATAGGATGGATATTTGATTCTGTAAAGAATGCAAATCTTACTCAGTTGGGGAAACAAACAAAGTGTTCGACAAAAGAGTGCATGAGATATATTATCTATAGCCGTCAAAACGTAGATAATATACTCGCATGGAAAGTTATCCTGAACCGGGTTGTAGGTTGTTTATAGGATAAAATCCGAAATCGTGAATTGGTTTGTGTTCCAAAACACTCATCACCCTGAAGAAAGCTAGAACAGCAGACTTGTTTATAGGATGGATATTCGATTCCACAAAGAGAAAACGAATCTTGCTCAGCTGGGGAAAATCAACAAAGGATTCCAACTAAAGAGCGCATGAGATATATTATTCATAGCCGTCAAAACGTGAATAATAACCTCGAAAGGAAAATTATCCTGAACCGGTTACTGGGTTGTTTATAGGATAAGATCCGAAAACGTGAATTGGTTTGTGTTCCAAGACACTCATCACCCTGAAGAAAGCTAGAACAGCAGACTTGTTTATAGGATGGACATTTGATTCTGTAAAGAATGCAAATCTTACTCGACTGGGGAAGATCAACAAAGGACTCCAACCAAAGAGCGCATGAGACATATTATTCATTACCGGCAAACCGTGAATAATATACTCGAAAGGAAAAGACACCAGAGATACCGGTTACTGGGTATATAATAGGTGACTAACCAAAGACGTGAATTGGATTTCACTTCCAAAACACTCATCATCCTGAAGAGAGCGAAAGCAAACTTGTTTATAGGATGGACATTCGAATCCACAACGGGAAAACGAATCTTACTCAACTGGGGACACAAACCCAAAGAGTGCATGAGACATATAATATCCAATACCGGCAGACCGTGGATAAGAATACTCGCATGAGATATATTATCTATTACCGTCAGAACGTAGATAATAAACTCACATGGTAAGAAACACCAGAGATACCGGTTACTGGGTATATAATAGGTGATCTACCGAAAACGTGAATTGGATTTCACTTCCAAAACACTCATCATCCAAAACACAAACTGGTTAAAGGATGGATATTCGATTCTACAAAGAATACGAATCTTGCTCAGCTGGGGAAAATCAACAAAGGATTCCAACTAAAGAGCGCATGAGACATATTATTCATTACCGGCAGACCGTGAATAATAACCTCGCATGGAAGATTATCCTTAACCGGGTTGTAGGTTGTTTATAGGATAAAATCCGAAAAGAAAGGCATCGGGATACCAGAATAGGTATATAATGATGACCAATCAAAAGGAGCAACAGACGTTACCGACAAAAGGGTAAATGAAAGGCGATCTGCTGAGGATGCATTGATGTAAATCAATGATCCGGGGAACACAATCACTGACAAAAGGTGAAAGGACCCGCTGGGGATAAAATTGCTAGCATACGGCAATTATCCGCAAAAGACTTGCTGGGGATATAAGTGCCGATCTGAGCAACTTATCCAAGCAAAGGAAAATCAACATCAAGAACTAGATGAAGATAACCACAAGGGAAATTGTCATCGGATGGGATGAACAACAAAGTTAACTCTGCAAAGGAGAGAACGGGGTTTACAACTACCGGTTTGTAGGTAGAAAAACCGCAAAGATAGGACTTACGACTGCTGGTTTGCAGGCAGAGGGCCAAAAGAGGGTGGAGATAACCACAAAATTAGGGTTTACATCTACCGAATACGGGGTAGAAGACCAACAACTCCGCGTGGGGATAGAACGAATCACAAATCCGCACGGGAAACCAAAATAGGGTTTATAACAAACCACAAACTGCTGGAGAGCAGGAAAATATAGGATTTATAACTACCGACTGTTAGGTAGAAAAACCAAAAACTCTGGCTGGAGAATAAAAGGTGTATAACCACAAATTCTGTCAAGAAAGCCAGGAAAAATAGGACTTATAACTACCGGTATGAGGGTAGAGGCCCAAAACTACTCCGCTGGGGAACAACCCACTAGGAAGCATAAGACATTTGACAAATAGCCAATTCGGGAATGATCCGAAAAGACGGACTGAATCAAGACACGTCCTAATGAGGATGTAACTCAAATAGGAAAATCCATCCCAATATATGTGTTGGGAGGAAACGGAAGAAACCGTCATCCACGAGGATATATCTCAGTGGGGAACTGCAGAAGGAAGGCAACATTTTCTGCTTATGGGGTTGACTCTATATGGAGAGATTTTAAACACCCAACATCTGCTTGGGGAGATCTGTAAAGAGATCTATATCACCATAGCAGGAGACACGACAAACAAAAGAATACATGGCAAACAATGCAACATGAATATCTGAATGTTTATGAGTATGCATGAATATGCGTGATTTATGTTTGATGAATGCTGACAAAACAGACAGTTCTAACACAAACAGGTCCAGGAATCAAACGTCCGGTATTATACTTCCAGGGGAAAAACCAGCTGGAGAGCCAATCTGCGGAGATCTATATGCTGTAAAGCAAAGATCTGCGGGTACTGCTGAAGAAGCAAAGGATCGGAGATATCAGGAAACAACCCAATCCAGGGTACAGAAAGTCACAACGGGCAAAACAGCCACCAAGACGAATCTGTAGGGGAACAAGAGAAGTCCCAAAGTATCTGCAGGGGATCCCAGTGTCAACTGAGAAACAAAAAGGTGCATAGCACGAACTGCTGTAGAAGCAAATCCACATAACTCCACTGGGGAACAACCCACTGAGGGAGAATGAATCATCCAAGTAGAATCTAACTGCATAAGCAACTCTACTGGGGAAAACTGTCGGCTGCTCTCTTGGGGAACAAACCACTGAGGGAGGACAGATCAAACAAGTAGATTCTGCGACAAACCAATCCACTTGGGGAGAAAATACATGGCAAACTGATCACAACAAGTAGATTCTGCAATATAAGCCACTCTACTGGGGATCACAAACAGTCAGGAAATCAATCCGTTCTCTGGAGGCTAGAGCCATCATCCGACCATACTGGGGATTGAAGGAGTATTCAACAGGCGAAACTGCCACAGCAAACATTCTGCAGACTACGCTGAGGAAAAGATGGTTGAAAATATACTGGGATGTCAACCCAAATCAACCACTGAGTAGGAAAATAAATCCTGCTCTGCTGAAGAGAATAACTCTGATGGAGAGATAGCAACAATTCCGCAGACGACTTCGCCGGGGAAAAGGTAAAGTACCGGGTATCAAACCGCTGACTTACCGAGTCTTTCAAAAAGAAAGCGATCATGCTGAGGAAACAGACAATTCCGCTGGCAACTGCACTGGGAAGAGTGATAACAACTCTGCTCGCAAATCCGATAGGGATATCAATAACAGCTCTACTCATGACTGCGCTGAGGAGACAAATAAAGTCTGGGGCATACGACCCACTGGAGAAAGTGACGGGGCACCAAGATGACAAACCATCAACCGCCGAAACTTCACAAGAAAATACCCATGCTGGGAAAACTGCTGCTGGAGAAAACGAAGTCTTCAACAACACTCTGCTTGCGACTATACTGAGGAACAACCCCAACAACAACTCTGTTTGAGGAACAACCCCAACAAAGATCTGAAGAAAGAAGATACAACCAAACCAGGAATATGAACCAATGTCTTACCTGTTGGAAATCATGCCACCCTCGGGAGAGCACTGAGATATTCTTGAGTATCCTTTCAATCTTGTGAATGTTCACTTTGTTTAAAACAATGTTTTGAAAGAATTTATTTGTTTAAAACAATGACATTTTATCAATTTAAATCATGCAAAACATTTGTTGAATTGAAACAAATAAGAGTGCAAATAATTGGATAAAAAGCTCAAATTTATTTGATGGAATGGTAGTCTGCAAATGGCAAGACTCCATAGATCTGTATAAATTTGAAATCAGTGATATATATTGGAAGAGGGCTACATTGAACATAATGATCCTTTCTTTACCAATTTGAATCTCGATGTATCCGAAACTTCGGTTGACGACGAATCGAGAATCTTCTGACGAAATGACGACTGATAAACCAGAAAGTCTTGTCAGGATGCAGTTACTTGCCAAATCCCTAATTTTTGCCTAGATTGCCCCAGGGTGAGGTACTCAATCTAGCGGGATGCAAATATTCTCTTTTTTCAAGTCTCTAATTTTTGCCTGAATTACCCTTGCGGGTTCTCCACCGAGACGCTCATTTTTGCCTAAGCCGCCCTTTCGGGTTTTCAACTTAGCGAGCAATTCTGTTTTTTCATTTGCATATACTTTTTTTTTATTAGGCAAAGTATCTCTTAACTGCATCTGAATTCACAGGACGAGTGAAATCCTCCCCATCCATTGTTGTAAGCATCAAAGCTCCGCCTGAAAAGGCTCTCTTAACAACATATGGACCCTCGTAGTTTGGAGTCCACTTGCCCCTGAAATCGGGCGCGAAAGACAAAACTTTCTTGAGCACCAGGTCACCTTCTCGGAACATACGAGGTTTGACCTTCTTATCGAATGCTTTCTTCATTCTTTGCTGATATAACTGACCATGACACATGGCAGTTAATCGCTTCTCTTCAATCAAATTCAATTGGTCGTAACGACTCTGAATCCATTCAGCATCAGTCAACTAGGGACTTGAGGGTATCATTCTTTTTTCCTTTGGAAAAATTTTTGAAAAATTTTTCCTGGTTTTTTGATTTTTCTTATTTTTCACCCTCTTTCTTTTTTCTTTTTTTTTGATTGATATTTTTTATTTTTTTTTTTTTTTTTAATTCCCCAGTTTGACTGTTTTGCTGATTCTCATGATACAGCTGAATGAGCTTCTCTTTGTGCTCAAGAAGTCGGGTAATCTCATCAGGAATCCCCTTCAACATCATCTTCCTCTGCCTCAGATACAAGGACTTCAAGATTGGGAGATGGCATCGGATCATTATGTTCAATGGGTTTAGAAATCCCTGCATAATGATTCTGGATAATGAAAAGCTTTTGAATTTTAAACAAGCAAATCATTTATGCAGATGAAAAAGCTGTTTTTGTTTTTCAGGGTTTTTTGTGATCACTGATTTCATGCAAAAGCAAAAAGTGAAAACAAATGGAAAAACAAATGTTTAACAATGCATTAATTGAATGAAAACATCATTGCATTAAAATGCTGCCAACAATGTCATCACTTCTCCTTTTGGCATGGGAGAAGGGTTTCAACAAAGTGAACAAATCACGCTGACTTATGAATGACCGTAGGAACATCCACAGCGACCCAATTGTGGCAGACACCACCAGGAAGGATGAAAATGTTCAAATCTTCTGCATCATCTTCAATGATAGCAGCAGCTTCAGGTTGATCAACATGGATGAATCCTCCACTTGTGAACAAACCTTGCTCATTAAGTGCCCCAGAACATCAGCCAATGCCAGCCCGGGATTGGTTAACCAGGAATAAATCCATCAACAGGAAAAAATCCATCAACAGGAATAAATCCATTAAAAGCACTTGGTCTGGCAAATTCCCCTCTCTGAGTTCACCATTCTCTTGCTCAGGATGATCCATCAATCTGGCAGAAATGGCTCTGGTATAGTACCGGCAAAGTGCGTCTTCAGAATAAATGAAGATCGCAGGGTCAGACCACAGGACGGGAGACCGGAACAAAACACCCGCTTATGCAAATGATGCATGAAGTGTTTATGCATATGCTTGTTTTTTTTTATTTCAAAGGAACCCGAGGGTTTTATTTGCAATCTTTGCAATGTTAAGCATTTTGATCGTATATGAGAATATCTCATCAGATATATCAGGTGAAAAAATTTTCCCGGTTTTTTCATGTTTTGAAATTTTTTGCAAATAAACTCCTTTGAGTTCCTTGAAAATTTTCTTTTTTCTGATGACATGGATGTAGATGAATGCATGAGTGCATGAATGCAACAATCACACTCAAGGATCAAGCAAGTCATACCAAACAAAGGTCATGGGAAAGCTCATTGTATCCCTAATATCAATCATCCATTTTGGTGGATTTAGGTTTTCACCTTATCGACACCCAAGTTCCATTGATATTAACGGTACATGAACCGGCTCAAACATTCTTAATATCAACCAGCCGCTTTGGTGGATTTTAGGTTTTACACCTGATCCGGGATCCATTGATATTAACAATGTTTGAACGACTCAACCACGAATCACGGGTTTGTTGAGAGTCACGAGCATGGAGTCTCGGTTAAGAACCACTCAAAGGGAGTGTACTAGGGTTTAAACCTGCCAGACATGTTCTATCAGAGGTTCCCATAATCATCGTTCCATCTTTCGAATATTATCGGAGGAACGAATACTCGTATTCCAAGAATATTCTCAAGAGAAACTCTTATGAGTGTAGTATCGCGTAACAATCGCATCAGAACTGACATCTGAACGACCTCCGCACTACGGTCCTAAAAATAGGCCAAGATGGGTTTGGTAAACTAAGGTCCTTGGCTTCTGCGGCACATGATTGAAAGAATAATGCCTAACCACAAATAACTTGTGTGACATTATTAGTTCAACATGACCTCCACCAAGTGAATGGGCTCGCAAGTCAACTGGCTAAGGAATACTCCACACCAGTCAACAAGACTATGCCATTCTCCTATCCTAGAGTGCACTCGAGTTCGGGTATAGAACTCATCTCACAGATCACCAAAGCAAACAGCAATTGTATATCAAGCAATTCACACATTACAATCAATACAGTGATCCCAAATTGTACAAAAATATGTCAAATAACAAGATAATAATATAGCACAACAAGGGTGAAAAGTAGGCAATACCACCAGGGATGATGTATCCCCAGCAGAGTCGCCACTTTTCTGTAGCGGTGTATTCGTCGCTATATGATTTATCGATTAAACCATAAGCAAGGTATATAATGAAATTTCGAGTCGCCACCGCACTTTTATTTATCCAAAGGACTGGCTAAAAAGCGAACAAAAGCCTAAGAAGTTTTACACGTAGAAAACTAATAAAAAGATCAGAGAGTCTGGGTAAGGGGTAAATTACGCAATGGGAAGGTGTTAGGCACCCACTACGTCCTAGGTACTCCTAGGGAGCCCTTTTCACACTTGTTGTATAAAAATTGTTATTTGTTATGACATAAGTATTGTGCAAACATGATTGGGATGATGAGAAAAGAATATACAATTTTATTGGGTTTGAACGGATGAACCCGCTGCCTACGTACCTTCCATCAAAGGTAAGGATCAAAACGCCGTAGTTCGGCTAAAAGATTTCCAAAAGTTGGTGGATTCAATTTTAAACAATAGCACTGAGGCTTTTCATTATCAATGGGAGAACACTCGACCAAAACCAACATCCACCATGCGAGGATAGCTTCGACGTACTAGAGGGGTTAGCCCTGTTTTCAGTACGGAAGTCTTACTGTCGACTCACTAAGGATAGGCAAGATTTACATCAACCACAATGATAATTGAAACCTATGGCTAATGCATGAAAAGATTAACAATGGACAAAGCCAAAACAAGTGAATGGGTGAAGTTAATTGATTGTGATTATGAAAATGAAGTCAAAGTATGATTAAAATTGATTTGAAAGAAGTATTATGAAATGAAGTTTGAAAAAAAGTCAAGGACTTGGGTCCAGGTTTTTGGTTTGAAAAAAAACATGAAGAATTTGCACAATATCTATGTCAAGTTTGAAATCAAAGTGTGAAAAGGTTTAGGACATAATGAGGATGAATGGATGAAGATGGATTGTAAAACTTCTTAGAAGGTTCACTTCTTGAGATCATATGGAGGATGATTCAAGTGTGTCCTTTGGAATAAGCAATGGATAATAACGAACAAACAAAGAAAATCAACAAAAGCGGATATCGGATGCCAATCACTGGGCTTATACCAATCTCCTAAAATAAAACTGGATATCAGATGCCACTCAATGGTCTTACACTAATCTCCTCAAGCAAAGAAATAAAAGGTGGATACCGGATACCAATAGATGGATTTACACCAGTCTCCTAAAACAGAAATGGATATCAGATGCCACTCAATGGACTTATACTAATCTCCTCAAGCAAAGAAATAAAAGGTGGATACCGGATACCAATAGATGGATTTACACCTGTCTCCTAAAACAGAAATGGATATCAGATGCCACTCAATGGACTTATACTAATCTCCTGAAACAAAATGAAACTTGGATACCGGATGCCAATCTGTCTGGACTTATACCAATATCCAACATATGATCATAGGAAAGCAAATGCCAACTTGCAGGGACTTATAATTGCAACCTCACATATAAACAAACAAACCAACTTATGATCACAGGAGAGCAAATGCCAACTTACAGGGACTTACAATTGCAACCTCACATACAATCAACAAATGCATCAGGCAAAGATAAAATGAGTGGCCAAGGTGATGGTCTTATACTCACTTCCATATCATAGGACCAATAGCCAATGAATGGTCTTACAATTGTCCTCAATGGGCAAACAACAATGATAATGTCACAAAGACAAATGAGATGATTATGCATTGATGAGCAATAAATGATGATGAGTGCACAAAGCAAGCAAGCAAACATGTGTATATGAAGCAAGCAATCAATGAAGTCAATCAGCACACACTATAACCAAACAATGAGGCTCACACAAAGGGTTAGGCACTGAGGCCAACTGGAATAGGGTCAAAAGTTGCTCTTAACCTTGCCATTGAGGGACTAAGGTGAAGCAGATGAAAGGAGATGAGGGGTGTGCCTCATTGCTCTTATCCCTGATCAGGGAGAGCATTTCAGAAAGTGTGGGAGTTCAGAAAGTTGGAACTCTCTCCACATATTATTGACTCGATTGATCTTGGGTTTTGATCTCAATGCTACAACCATGTAATGGGAGCAAGGAGAAGACTCACAGAATAGTAGGGGATAGGTTGCTTATCCCTTTGATCTACCAATTGCCTTACTTGAAGGACTTTTCCTGCTTGGGACAAATATAAACACACACAAGCATTGCCTCTTAAGGAGGACTTCAGACAGTTTGCCCGGCCAAATAACAGGCCGGGTCTCCAGACTACATGAAGAAAGAGGGATTACCTCAAAGCAAATTGCTAGATAGCAAAGCAAAGCAAGTTCAATGAACTTAAGCAACTAAATGGTACCTGAAATAATCAGACAAATCAGTACACAATTCAACAGTTTAAAACAGAAGTGAGAATAGAATTAACAGTCAACATGATCAGATGAATGTGCAAAGCACAAGACTCAAGTCATATGAGTCAAGCCACCTACAAAACAAAGGTTAGCTTATGATAAATAAATCAAACTTAATCAACTTGCAAAAGTTTCTTTGAAGCATTTGTAGCTTAACCTGAAACAATGAACTCAAACATAAGCCAGGAGACCCCTAGGACAAGCCTAGGGTCAAAAACAAATGAGAAAGTCAAAACAGCAAATGAAAGTCAACCAAAATCAAGTTTAAACATTCAAGAAGCAAACACAATTGGTCTCAAGTTCATATCATGCATCATCATGATTTTATAAGCAAAGGAAGGCAAAGCATGGCAAATTGGTGCACATAGAAGTCAACAGCAAGACTTGCATCAAAAGTCAACTCAAACATTTTCAAAAATCACCAAATAAATCATGATCAATCCTAACACCTAGCATGGTAAGCATTTAAAATTTCATCACAATTGGACAAGTGGAAGGTAATCAATGAAAATCATGAAGTCAAAGAAAATTTGAATATGCTCAGTGAAGTCAACAGCAAGACTTAGCTCAAAACCAAACATAATCAATTCCAAAAATTATCAAATAATTCAGGGTCAATCACAATCCATAACATGACATTCATGCAAATTTTCAGCTCAATTGGATCATGGGAAGATGGTCAATTAAAATCAGGAAGTCAAAACAATTTCAAGTATGCACAAAGAAGTCAAACAAACATGTATCAACTTCAAAAAATCATAACTCAATGCCAACAGATGAGAAATGGATGGGATCAACACCAATGTAAAGCTTGAGATGTCTAGTATGCACATGTAAAATTTCATGATCATCCAATGAAGTATGAGAATTTCCCAAATGAAATGGAAAGATGTATCACACAAAGTCAACAATTGACTAGGCAGAGAAGAAAAATCTCAAACAAATAGGAAATGGCATAATTAATTCCAAGAAAAATCACAAGTCACCTAGACATATAAGAGAAGATTCATGCAAAATTTCACATCAATTGGAGGTCAGGAAGCATGTCAACAAAAATCATGAAATTGCATATCAATGGTGTGACACAAATTGTCGCACCCTACTTCAAAAATTCATATCTCACAAACCACATATGATAATTGCAAGAACTCTACATCAAAACAAACATGAATGAGTGTAGATTGACCACAAAACATTTCAGGAGCATTGGATACATCATCACAATTTCATAATGGTTTTGGCAAAAGGTATCAAATATGCATACATGTCAAGAAACCTAATACCATTTAAAATCCAGCCAACCAAAAATTCAGCAAAAATCATGATAAAAAAGTAGACATTCATGTGAATATGATGAAAAAAATTTCATGAATTTTGGAGTTGAAATGAGTGAGAAATGATTTTTAGAAGTTGAGTAACAATTTGGAACAAACATGAACAAAGTAACATGAATTAACAAGTCAACCAATTGACCGAGTGGCATTTCAGTAAATACCCCCCTCATTAATCAAAACGGTGTGTTTTAATGGGACACGCGAAATGTTGTAATTGGTTGCTTCAATACAACAGTAACATGAGCAGATAACACACGTGAAAATACCAAGTTCTGGAAATGCAATTAGGGTTTGTGAATGGAACAGTATTCTTCATCATCTCCAACAATCGTGGAAAACCAACATGCCCAGAAACAGCAAACAAGCATGGCAATCGATTTAGCAAACCAAGCATAACCATAATCCAACATTCATTTTAACAAAATCAGCTTCAAACAGTGTGAATCGAGCAAGACATCATTTCACTTTCAAACTTAAAAAACAACATAACTCAAGAAATATTCAACCAAATCAAGTGATTCGAGTTGCATAACAACCAGCAAAGCACGATCTACCAGGAACATGGCATGGATTAGAGAAAAGGGAGGATCGAAATCTTACTTGGATTTGAAGAAACTTGAGATGCAGTGGTTATTTGGGTGCCTTAGCTTGAAACAGATCTTCCTTATGGTTCAAAATGATGGATGCTTGAAGTAATCGAGCTCAGGAAGGCTTGGGAGTGTCCAAATCAAGTTCCACCATTGTTGTGCTTTGAAGAAAACAGAGCTCGAAATGAGCTTCCAGCTGGGGTTTGAGGTTGTAAAAAGCTTCCAATTGTTGGCCAGATGATGGAGGAACCAATGAATGCTCGAGTGCTTTGGAGATTATCGCAGAAAAATGAAAAAGTGTCAAAATGGAAAAATGAGAGAGTGAGAGTTTTTCTGTTGTGTTTGCAGCTGCAGCTAGGGTTTAATTGGCAGGAAATGAAGTTATATATGTCTGTTTAAGCTTGGTTAATCATGTGCTAAACTTGGTTAACTCAAATGGAAGGAATTTGCATTTTGCTAATTTGAACCAATGCACATGGAGGGTGTGAGGTCTGGCCGAGTTTGGGCCTTGAGCATGTTTCAAATACCATCTAAAACAGATCCCAAATGGCCAAATTGTTTAAAAATTGCTAAATCAAAAAGTCAACTTTTGCACACACTTGAATTTAAAGAAGTCAAGTCCAAAAATGGCATTTTGCATGGTAAGGTTTTGGTGAAAGATGAATGCATTTTTGGAAAGAGGGGAACAAATGGAGCTTGTAGGAAAAAACCCCACTAAAATTGGCCAAGTGGTTCATGAGATATGGCCCTTTGAAGTTCACAAATTTTTGAAATTGATTTGATCATATCTTGCCAACCATACATGGGATTTGAGAGTTCTTGGACTTTTTGAAAATGGGAGAACAAGATCTTCAACTTTCATGTTGGGCAAAAATTCATTTGAAGCTTGTATCATGATGTAAGTTTAAGATCAAGAAGTTTCCATTTTTGGTAGTTGAAATTACAGGTCCAGTTTCTATTTCTGGAAATTTTCTGTCTGACTTGATTTTCTTCCATGATGAGGTTGGACATGATATATGAGGCTTATATAAGCATGAATGAACTCCTTCAAATCAATTCCATCCATCAAATCACTGATTAAATCCACAGTTGACCAAGTTTGACTTTCTGTTGACTTTTCTAGGGTTTTGGATGATTGAAGCATTTCTGATGAATTCGAAACCCTAATTCCTTGAGAACTTGATTCCAAATGATGTCCCAAGTCATATGAACTCTTGATTATTGATCATGGTGCCCAAATTCTGCAAGAATGGCCACCATTCACTGCAATGACTGACTTTGACTGACTTTGACCTAATTGGCTGATGATTGCTTCAGCTGCAAGTAACATGGTTAGATGACACTATTTTTGTACTTTTTGATTGATAAACATATGAAAAGCAAAGATATACAAATGCAAAACATGCTTGGTGATCAGGAATCAAACTCACAAGGCAACCTACCCACTAGGAGGGAAACTAGGCATGCAATGATCCTTGAGGCCATGATATGATATGATATGGGCCATGAGGGATCTTAGGGCCAAAATTGGGGTCTTACACGGGGAGCCACCGAAAATAAATCGGCTCTCTTTTTCTGGAAAATTGACCTTGCTGGGGGAGTATCAACTATGGGAACTTTGCTTGGCGAGGCTCTGTGAGGAGAGTCTGTGGGGAAAGCACTTCCTAGGGAAATGTCGTAGGAATCGACCCTTGCTGGGGATATGAACTTGCTGATCGTCCTCAGGCTAGGGATTAAAAAATAGTCTGCTGGGGAATAAGATGAACACTGGGAACACCACCCTCTTGTCCGTTGGGTATGCAACTACTCCGCTGTTGCTGGGGATGCAAGGTGCAACTCTACTTGGGATATACTCTGCTGAGGATATACTCTGTTGAGGAGAGACTTTGTCAACCGCTTGGGGATGAGGATTCATGACTTGGCATCCGGTTCCTGTGACCTGCTACCAAAAACACACGTATGTCCGGGGGGAATTACTCGGTTCGAATTCACCGTCCGAGATTAAGCACATTCCAAGCAATTTTAAATGTTTTCCTGTGCAAATCATCTGCAAAAGCCACCATTATGTTTAGATGCCATATGTTTCATCAAGAATCCAGACATTTTTTGCAAGCAAACTGATAAATGAAAAATAATGAGGCTCTTTAACTGAACATTCGACTTTTATTGGTCGAAAAATTTGTGCCAGGAATAGGCGAGTGCATCAGGAAGCTGATCCCTGAAAAGAGGTGATCGCTATAAATTGACCAAAAGAAACTATCCTAATGGCAATGTGGATACGGGTCCCATTGAGTTTCGACTCTGATATGACTCGTATGACCTCAAGACGCTCTGCTCATCTTGCTTTCTAAAGTGGATGATTGGTCGATCTTTAACCTTCGGAGATTGCCGGATTGAATGAAATGGTGATATGACACGGATGAACTCAGATTGCAGTCATTCGCTTATTCCCTAACTTTTGCGTGGACCGCCCTTTTGGGTTTTCAATCCACCGGGATACCCTTTTTTGCCTGAGCCGCCCTTTCGGGTTTTCGACTCACCGGGTGTGCATTTTTATTTTTATATCCCTAATTTTTGCCCGAACCTCTTCATTCTTTTTTTTGGTTCGTCGGGATGCCCCTTTTTGCCTGGACTATTCTTTTTACTTGTCCAGTGGGTCAATTTTAGGCGAAGTATTTTTTTAACTGCGTCTGAGTTGACAGGGGATGGGAAGTCTTAGTCATCCATGGTTGTTAGCATCAGAGCTCCGCCAGAGAAAACTCTTTTAACCACGTATGGACCCTCATAGTTCGGTGTCCATTTGCCCCTGTGATCAGTGTTGGGAGGAAGAATTCTTTTGAGTACCAATTCACCGACTTGATACTCCCGAGGGTGCACTTTCTGATCAAATGCTCTATTCATTCGTCTCTGACATAGCTGGCCATGGCATATAGCTGCTAGTCTCTTTTCCTCAACTAGGCTTAGCTGATTGTATCGAGAACGGACCCATTCTGCTTCGTCAAGCTTAACATCCATCAGGACCCGTAAAGAAGGAATTTCGACTTCAACCGGAAGAACTGCTTCCATGCCATATTCAAACTGATAAGGTGTTGCCCCAACATTTTATTTTTTTATTTTTTTTTGGCTTGGAGGGATACGCACTTTATCTGCGTAAATCTGGCAAGACACTTCCTTTGATGGCTTTTTGTGAAGTGTATTGGATGTCATACTCTGTCAGTATCATTTGCCACCTAGCAACCCTTCCGGTAAGTGCTGGATTTTCAAAATATATACTTGACTGGATCCACCTTTGATATCCATAGAGCCGTGTGAGTCAACATGTACTTTCTTAGTCGGCGAGCAGCCCATGCCAAAGCGCATCAAGTTCCCTCGAGCAGTGAGTATATTTGTTCACAGTCGGTAAACTTTTGCTAAGGTGGTGTATCGCGTGCTCTTTTCGACCTGACTCGTCATGCTGACCGAGCACACAACCCATTGACCTTTCTAACACAGTCAAGCACATGATCAACGGTCTTTTCCTCTCGGCCTGTAGACTGGCCCCGATCTTGATCTCTTTCTTGTCGTCTTCGGCACCAATGTTGATGGTCTCAATCACCTCCTGATAAGGTGTAATAGCTCGGTCCTCCTGTTTCAACAACCTGGCTAACTCTTCATGCAATTCACAATCTTCCTCAGCCCCTTCTTCGGCTTGATAGATAGGATTGTCGAAGTCATACTTGGCCATAGCAGTGTCGTTAGCAGGGAGATCCGGGTGATCATGATGGAGGATCATGCTTTGCCTTAGAACGAAAATTTTTTGAAAAGAAAAACGAAAAAGAAACATTGTCATTTTTATTGTAAAAGTAAAAAAAAAAACTGAAAGAAAGAGAGCACAAAATTGTTTGCAAAAGCTGTCCTTTATTGATGATGAAAATAATTGCGAAATGTAACTAAATGGATGGTCCTACAGATGAGTCATTACACCTCGGGCAAAGTGTAAGACTTTATTATGCATGTAATAAAAGGAAAACAAAAAAAAATTACTCTTTCAGTAGAGTAAATCGGACGACTTTTTTAGACGACCAATTGTCGAGCTTTTCTCCTGGGACACACGAGCGAATCCAGCTATCTAAGTCACAGTCGCTGTCAGCCTTGTCTTTATCTGCAGCATGGATGGTGTGGGGAGAAACCAAACCCCAGCTGGAGAAAGTACCGGCTTCATTCTTCTGAGACCCCGGAGTATACCCCAATCCAAACTTGTCTTCTTTTATGATTGGCTCCACAAATTTGCCCCAGCCTTGGGCATTACCAGCCTTAACCACTTCAACAGCTTGCTTGTATGAAGAGATAGAAGTCCCGACCTTCTCAGACTCAGGTGAAAAGGCAGCCTCAGGCGCGACCTCACTGATGTTTATGGCTTCGAAGCCCTGACACATCATCTCATGCATCTCGCCATCCATCTCCACATACTTAAATGTAGACAGGTGGCTAACAAAAATATCCTCCTCACAGCAGACAGTGACAATCTGACCTTCTAGTCCATATTTGAGCTTCTAGTGGAGAGTAGAAGTAACAGCACCGGCAGCTTGAATCCATGGCCGACCTAGCAAACAGCTATAGGCAGGCTGGATATTCATCACATAAAAGGTACTCTTGAACACCTGGGTCCAATCTTAACTGGCAACTCAACTTCGCCACAGACAGCTCGCTTAGAGCCATCAAAAGCCCTCACAACCAAATTACTCGGCCTCAGGGTGACGTCATCGCAATCCAACTTCATTAAGGCTTTCTTCGGAAGAACATTCAGAGAAGAGCCTGTATCGACCAAAACATGGGAAACCACTGTCCCTTTGCATTCCATTGTGATATGCAAGGCCTTGTTGTGATTCCTGCCCTCAGATGTCAGGTCATAATCGGTGAAACCTAACGCATGGCTATCGTTTACATTTGAAACTACCGACTCCAGCTGGTTAACAGTTATCTCTGATGGAACATAGGTCATATTCAGTACTTTCAACAAAGCTGCTTTGTGTGCCTCAGAGCACATTAATAATGAGAGAATGGAGATCTTTGAGGGTGTCTGATTTAGCTGGTCGACTACCTTGTAGTCACTTTTCTTGATAATTCTCATAAACTCATCCACTTCCTTCTCGAATGCGGTCTTAGGAGGAGCTTCCTCGGTAGTGACTTCTTCGGCGGCTACCTGTTTTCCTTTAGCCTTGGCAGCTGCCTCAGCTTCAGTATTCGTGCGCAATGTTGATGGTGCAAATAGGCATCCACTGCGAGTGAAGCCACCAATCCCCCCAACATTGTCTACAACGGAGCTACCAATGTCAATGTCTTTATTGTTAACTTTCTGCCCCTGGCAGTAGATATCAACCCCATAGTGCCACGAGATAGCACTGTCCTTCTCATACGGAACAGATCCTGGCACTGTGATGGTGACCGGACTAACCAAAGTCGTTTGAGGGTTGTCAGAGTAGATTGTAACTGGTGTTGGACTTTCGAAGTTCACCGTTGCTGGTTCTGTACTTTCTGGGAAATATATTGTCATCGGAGCGGGTCTCTCGGGAACATATATTTCTTCAGGGGTGAAATAAATCGTCACTGTCGACACATCATTCTTCACTGGACGGGTCTGATCGAAATGAAGACAACCTCCATCTATCAGTTGCTGAATACCTCTTCTCAAACTGTCACATATGTTCTCGGCGGCTTGACAATTTCTGCACTTTTCCCTATAGGCCGGGAATATCTGTCCTTTCAGAAGTCGGTCTTTGACCACCGATAGCGAAGTCTTCACTTTAGTCACATCAGAAACCAAATTCAAAGTTTCCCCATTATCAATAGCATTAATCCTCTGCCCGCCGTGGGCCGACATCGGGTTTTGGATAACATTAGGCATCGGAGAAAAATTGATGGCTTGGGCATCTCTCAAATCTTGTACCTTTAGCTGGAGAGCCTTGCAATTATCTGTAGTATGGCCAGGTGCGTTGGAGTGAAAAGCACATCTGGCGTTGACATCATAACCTCTAGGCAAATTATTGGGATCGGTTGGTGGAGCCAGAATTCTTAACGTAACCAGATTCAGGTCAATCAGCTTGGGAAGCAATACAGAATAAGGCATTGGGATTGGCTCAATGACCCGGTCCGCCTGCCTTGGACGTTGTTGATAGTGTCTCTGCTGACCCGGATTACCTCCTTGTTGTTGATTGTTGTACCTGGGTTGCTGTTGCGGATGATATTGCGGTTGAGGAACAGGTGTTGGAATAGTGACTGCGGCCACTTGATCTTGATAATAATTAGGGCGTCCTCTGCCCCTGCTTCTGTCGGCATACACAACGCTTGTCTCACATTCTCTTCTTTGCTGACCGTTGCCAGCAAACGGTTTCTTGGGAACTGATGAGTTGGAAGCACTGTTGTCTTGAATTCGGGCCATCTTCAACAGACTCTCGATTCTTTCTCCAGCAATTACTATCTCTGCAAAGCTGATTGACGGGCAAGCAGCCAATCTCTCAATATAATTGCCTTGAAGGGTGTTCATGAACATGTCCGCCATCTCCCTTTCAGACATAGGGGGTTGGACGGACGCAGCAATCTGTCTCCAACGCTGAGGATATTCTCTAAAGGTCTCCTTGGCAGTCTGAGACATTCCTTGCAACAAGGTCCGATTTGGAGCCATGTCCAAGTTGTATTGATATTGCTTGACAAAAGCCTCTATCAAGTCTTTCCAGCTCTTGATGGTAGTACGAGACAAATGAGAATACCATTCACGAGAAGCTCCAGTTAGACTGTCTTCAAAATAGTACATCCACAGTTTTTCATCTTCAGTGTGAGCTCCCAACCTTCCCAGATAAGATTGGAGATGAGTGCGTGGGCAAGAAGTCCCATTGTATTTCTCAAAGGTAGGGGGTTTGAACTTGTGAGGAATCCTTACTCCCTGAACCAAACCAATACTTGTGACATCAAAACCTAAGGAATTTTGAGACTCCAAAGATTTGAGCTTCTCAGCAAGCTCATCCATACGGCGAGTGGTCTCGTGAGCTTCGTCGTGCAAAGAGAATTGATCATACTGATAATCTTCAGTAACGGGGCGCCCGTTAATCCGAATTCCTTGATTCACATTGTATCTTCCGCCAATACCATTTCCAACATTCCCCGTGTTGCCAATATTACCCGGGTTTCCATCAACATTTGCGTTACCCGCGTTACCAGTGTTCATAGGGTTATCAACGTTCCCCTCAACATTTGGTATCTCTACCCCTGGATCGGGCCTCGGTTGCTCAACCAATTCCCTCAGCTTTTCCTGGCCTTCTGCCAACCCAGTCATCAATGTCATGAATTGATCCATCCTTTCACGCATATCAGCCAGCTCTTTCTGTACCTGGTCCATTGCTAGTCGCGGACGATTTTCCTTTGTCGGGTACCTGTGAACTCGCTTGTGACCAATAACTGCCTGAAATAGGGAACAAACATTAGACACTGCGGTGGCACCTGCAAAACAGACAAGGGTTAGTATGCATGGTATGCGATGCACTGCTTATTCAATTTTAAGGCATCCCCCTTTTGTAAGGGAATACCCTGCAAATGAATAAGCATGAGATGCTGGATGCAAGTATGCAGATGATGTTATGCAAACTAATGTGATGCGATGCAGTGGCATGTCAATCAGGATCGTTGTATCTGCTTGATAATCTGTCAGGTTGCACTGCCTGGAGAGAAATTAAGAGGATCGAGCAAAGCACACCAAACAAAGGTCATGGGATGGATCATGTTATCCTTAATATCAACCATCCATTTTGGTGGATTATGGTTTACACCTTCTCAACACCCAGGTTTCATTGATATTAAGGATACCTGAACGGATCAACCATGAATCAAGGGTTTATTGCAAGTCATGAGCATGGAGTTTCGATTAAGAACCACCCAAAGGGAGTGTACTAAGGTTTAAACCTGCCGAACATGTTCTACAAAAGGTTCCCATAGCCATCATCCCATCTTTCGGATATTATTGGAGAAACGACTACTCGTATTCCAAAAATATTCTCAAGAGAGACTCTTATGAGTGTAGTTTCGCGTAACAATCGTATCAAATCTTACACTTGAACGAATTTCGCACTACGTCCTATGAATAGGCCAAGATGGGTTTGGTAAACTAAGGTCCTTGGCTTCTAAGGTCTATATTGGAAAAAGTAATGTCTAACCACAACTTACTTGTGTGACATTATTGATCTCAACATGACCTCCACCAAGTGAATGGGCTTGCAAGTCAACTTGCTAAGGAATGACTCCACACAAGTCGACAAGACTATGTCATTCTCCTATCCTAAGTGCCCTCGAGTTCGGGTATAGAACTCATCTCACAAAGATCACCAAGCATACAAGGAATTAATATTCAAGCAATTCAATCATTACATACAATATAGTAATCCCAACTTGCACGAAAATATGTCACACAAAAAAACTATACAATACAATACAAAAAATATGAAAAGTAGGCAAAACCCACTAGGGTAAGAGTATATCCCCAGCAGAGTCGCCACTTTTCTGTAGCGGGGTATTCGTTACCATTGGAGATATTGACTAAATCCAAGGTAAATCATACAAGTCGAGTCGTCACAGCACTTCTATTTATCGAAAGGAATGCTTAGAAAGCGAACAAAAACCTAAAATTTTTATCGAATCAAAAACTAGTAAAAATGTCAGAGATCTGGGTAAGGGGGTTAGTTATGCAATGGGAAGGTGTTAGGCACCCAAAATATCCTAGGTACTCCTAGGGAGCCCTTTTCACATTTGTTGTAAAGGTTGTTGTTTTTTTTGTGAAAAATTATTTGTGCAAACATGACTGAAGGGATGGGAAAAGTGTGTATGCTTATCCAATGTACTGCTTACTTCAGGAAGGATCAAAAGAAAATGACTCGCATGGATGTCGCATCCACTGCATACGTATCTCATATGAATCTGAGAATCAGAGTCTTCGTAGCTCGGCTACCTACGGGTTAAAGGGGAGGTGTGCTCGGTAAGACATAGCGTCTTATGCCTACGTATCTCATCTGGAATGAGAATCAGAGCAAAACGTAGTTCGGCTAACTACGGGGTTTAAGGGTTGAACGACGTTACTATGCAATCTACCGGATGCTCGACCTTTGGAGACTTACTCGCCTGTAGTAGAAGGAGTAAACGTGTTAGGAGAAGAAAAATCAATGAGTTGGTAGGGTTAGGGATGCTTATGCAAAAGGGTAGTCCTTGACGAAGGAACCGCGCTACCTGTTGGGATACAGACACATACAAAACAAACATGTATAAAGTAAACGTGCCAGCAAGGCAATCAGAATAAATCTCCCAAATGGTATCCCGCAAGCAAAGGGGAATATCCAATGTTATCCCTGCAAAAGTCATGTGAGCCCTCACAAAAACTCAACAAAAGGGTTAGTGAAACAAGATCGGGATCAGGAGAAAACATGCTATGACAAACATAAGACAGGTTAGAAAAGCAAACAGAAAAAAATCAAATACTGTCACGCTCGCTACTGCTTCGCCTAGCGAAGGCTTGGCGAAGCGTCGTTGCGTGCTCGCCTAGTGAAGGTGCTAGCGAGCGTCTGCGGGTTTTGGATTTTTCATGGATAACAGTAGGGTTTCATGAACCTCAAACCCTGTGGCACACACTTCAGAAATTAAACGATTAAACATTCAAGGCATTATTTATACATTCATACACATTTACAAACCCATGGGCAAAAACCTAATGAAATTCATCCATCATACCTCATACATTCAGAGCATTCAAATTGGCAGTATAAAGGTAATGGGAATAAGGGTAAACTTGATTGGGGAGACCGATAAAAATCGAATGGCGCGGCTGGATTTGCAAACCAATGTTAGGGTTTTTGTGAGTTGAAAGTGAACTTCTCAGGGTTGCCTGGGAGTTGCTGTAGATTAGTTCCTAGGGCTCTTCTCTGTTAGTCTCGAGGTTTCTGTTCAAGTTTTTATCCACCGTCTTGTTTCAACTGAAACTCTGGTATTTATAGCCTAATTTTGTAGTTGGTGGGCTTTTGAGAGAGGTCCAAGTCTGTTTTACTGGTTGTTTTATTTCCAAAAATGTGCGCGCTTCGCCTAGCGAAGGATTTTCTCGCCTAGCGAGCATGACAGTGCTCTTCGCTTAGCGAAGCCTGCTGCTCGCCTAGCGAGCATGACAACTTAGGCTCTGCTTTTTTCTCCTTCAAGATTAGTGCTTTGGGTGCATTCAAGCTTCTTGGATTTGATCCTGATTGACGTGATGAAATGCAACATGACATGCTAAAAGACCTAGAAATGAATGTATGAATAAGGATGGCAAATTTTGGGGTGTTACAGCTCCGATAAGAGATCTTTCTAGAGGATTAGAAATATGAACTTGGTTTGAGACCTCCATTACTTCCTCTTCGATTGCATCGATTCGGAAAGAATCATGCTTGTCATTTGGATGCTTCATGGCTTCAAAAAGATTAAAGGTCACCTCTTCGTCTTGCACTCTCACCTTCAATAGTCCATCATCAATGTCGATCATCATCCGGGTTGTTTTCATGAATGGTCTTCCAAGAATTAGAGGAACATCACGATCCTCATCCAATTCTACTATCACGAAATCTACCGGAAACAAGAATTTGTCCACCTTCACTAACATGTCTTGAGCAATCCCATATGGTGAAGTGGTAGATTTGTCGGCTAGTTGTAAAGTCATCCTTGTCGATTTGATCTCAACATTTCCCAATCTTTTGACAATGGATAGGGGGATTAGATTGATACTAGATCCCAAGTTAATCAAACCATTACCAATGTATGTACTTCCAATGGTCACCGGTAAAACGACTCGGCCCGGATCAGATTCCTTCATTGGGAGAGTCTTTTGAACGATGGCACTGCAACATGCATCAAGCAAGACGGTTTCGTCTTCCACGTGTCTCCTTTTCTTTGTAAGAATGTCCTTCATGAACTTTGCGTACCGTGGCATTTTTTCTAATGCGTCGGCAAATGGAATATTGATTTGAAGTTGTTTGAATATGTCCATGAACCGTGCATAATGCCTAGCATTGTCCTTCTTCGATGGAGCATGCAGATAAGGTAGATGTTGGGCTAGAATGACGCTTACACCTTTCTCTCCTTTCTTCTTCTTTCTTGGTTCGGCATCCTTCTTCACCTCCAATTCAGTTTGCTTCTGTGTAAGAAAATCCTGCTCTTTTCGCGGCGCGAAGGGGGATCACGGCGCGAACTGAAGAGTTCCAGCCACTTTCTCCCTTCCTCCAACCATGTCCTCTTTTTCCAGCACCCTATCCATATCATTCTCTACTGTAATTTCCTCACTTTTTTCACTCGTCAACTCTTTACCGCTCCTCGTGACAGTTGCTTTACAATGCTCTTTTGGATTGGTTTGAGTGTTAGCGGAAAAGGAAGATCCTGCGTTTTGTTCCGACAGTTGCTTCGCAAGTTGGCCTACTTGATTTTCCAGATTCTTAATTGCTGCTTCGTTACTCTTCTGATTCGCCATGAAAGCTTGCATGAATTGTTGAAGAGTGTCCTCTAGCTTGGATTTTCCTCCTTGCGATTGTTAGGCTTGAGAGTTTGGGTGTTGATAGGGACTTTGTTGCTGAAAATTTTGATTGTTGAACCTTGATGGTTGATAGCCTTGATTGTTTCTTGGTTGATAACCTTGATTGCTAGGAGGTTGCCTTTGATAGCCTTGATTTTGATTGTTCACATAACTCACTTTAGGACAAAAACCAATAGGATGATCTCCTTGACATAATTCGCAGCATGCTACTTGATGTCGAACTTGAGACCCTTGAATTTCCTTCATTTGCTGTGGAAGCTTGGCCATTTGTTGAGTAAGCAACTCCACTTGTTGAGAGAGTAGCTTGCTTCGAGCAGAAATGGCGTCATTGGTATTTAACTCAAGAACTCCCGGTTTACGTTGTGAAGGGCTACGGTCATGTTGACTTTGGCGATCATTGAGTGTCATCCGATCAATAATGACTTTAGCTTCTTCAGCAATCTTTGACATAAGAGAGCCACCCGCGGTAGCATCCAAAAGTATATTGTGAGTTGATTGGAGCCCATTTAGAAAAATATGGATTTGAGTGAGTTCATCAAAACCATGACCCTTGCATTTTCTCAACATTGACTTGAATCTTTCCCAATCCCCATTTAGAGACTCGTTGCTTCCTTGAGTGAATACCGCAATAGCCGTTTTGGCTTCCATGAATCAGGATTGAGGGAAATATCTTTCTAAAAACTTTTCTTCTAACAAATTCCAATCCGTCATCACTCTTGGTGCTTGATCAAGGTACCACTCTTTTGCCTTTCTCATTAAGGAGTGTGGGAACATCCTTTTGAATAATGCCTTTTCACCCATTTCATCAATTCCCGTGGAACCTGCAATCTCATAGAATTTGATGAGATGGGTATACGGATCTTCATGGTCCATTCCGGTGAATGGATTTGCATAGAGAAGTTGGAGGATTCCGGTCTTCATCTCCGTATTTCTTCCTCCACGGGCAAATTGAGCATTTCTTCTTGGACTATTAGCGTACAATTCGATAAGATTGTCATCCGCCATGTTTCCGTCACAACCTTCTACAACCACTTCTTCGATTTGAACAAGTGCGGAAGTAGATGCTTCTTCTCTCAGGTTCCTCTCTTCGGCTAGTTTCCTTCTTCTTCGTGTTTTGCTATTGAGCTTCCGAAGTGTTCTTTCAATTTTAGGATCGAATTGAAATTGCTCCTCGGTAGCTTTTCCTCGCATGCACTAGAATCTACAAAACTAACAAACCACGTGAAACACAAGAGGGATAGTAATAAAAGTAACAAAACTTAAAACAATGAATTATTGCAATGCTTGTTATATCAAACACCAATCCCCGACAACGGCGCCAATTTGTTGAAAGTATATCTTCGGCAAATATTTTTATATCGTATCCACAGAGATTGGTTGTTATTACCGTCGTTCTATAATCCAAATTGTTATAAGTTTAGAAAGTAACAAAGTTGTTTTGTTTGGAAAGTTATCTTTTTGAGTAAAATGTCACTAAAACAATAAATTGGTTTTAATCAAATGTAAAAGCTTGGCAAGATTGGAGTTCACTATTCCAAGTGCTTATGATTCCTTATGATAACTATATAGATTTAAGATTCTTGATGATGTTCAAGTATCCTCTCAATGTCATTTATGTCTAAATGATATTGTGATAATCACTATATTGATCCTTAGACGATCTCTCCACCTAACTATCAATATAACAATCCTTAATGGTTGATACTAAAGAAGAGCAATGAATAAATCTATCTCTACAACTTATTCACTACTTGAAAATCTATTTTATGTCAAGACTCAAATAATCTCTTTCAACAACTACTCAAATCTGATTTTCAACTTAGGGCAAAAATAGCATTCAATACATCAACAATCTTTTATCATATATATAAATCAAATGGAATACATAAACAAATGAGAATAGCTACTACCTCTAATCTTGACAAAATGGGGTTTAGCTCCTCATCATCATTTGCAAAAGCAAAATGCAATGGAAGAAAAAGTCTATTTTTCTCTCTTACAAAATATCAAAGTATCAATGAATGTGTTAGAATGAATATCACTTTCCATTCTGATTTTCTAAAAGGGTTGACATTTCCTAAAATGATCATTTCTCATCTAAGGCAGAAAATCTTCCCCAAGGCAGACACCAAAATGGCAAAACCAGCTGGTCATGAAAAACAACACCCTTGGCCCAAAAACAGCTTGCTGGATTCGCAGCCTTCGCGACGCGAACTGAAGCTATCTCAGCTTCCTTGCTTTGCAAGCTTCAACCAAAGAGTCTTCCAAGTTAGGCTTTCAAAATTGGGCCTCCAAATTGCATTCAACACCTCTTCCATATTATGATGTTGCATTCCAAAAGCTCTCTTATCCAAAAATTCTACGAAACTAACAAATATGTGAAATAACTATTCAAAACAAAATAAGTTAAACCTAATTGCATTTATACAAAATAGTGAGAATAAAAGTGTGTAATTACATCAAAACTTGGTAAAAGGGACCAATAAAATGATATAAAAAGTAGTACTAATTGGTCCCTAATATATACATAGAAGTATATCATTTCTTTGCACAACTTCATTTTATATTAGATAAGACATCGAGCTGCAAAGCATACCTGTAAAATACTAGTGTTTCACCTTTGGTGCCCACATCTTCTTGAACCCATGTGCATTAGTTCCAAAAGATCTAAAGTTGTTAACTTTAGATATTTTCAACTTTTCAAAACAAAATTTCTTTAAATGGCCAATTCTATTGGAGTGTGTGCACTTATAAATTGGACGATTCTATTTCTTGCGATCTACACCTTTATTGAATTTTTTTTATCCTTTTTTAATCCTAGTCCATTCTTATTTAAGGAAGATCTTTGTCTTGATGGGATTAAGTCAAACTTTTCTTTACCTTGGCATATTATTCCTATAAAATTTCTCCAAGCCACATAACTCATCACCAACCTGATTTTGCTGACTCTAGAGCTCCTACGAAGCTTCAGCCATAGCGCGACCATTTCTTCCAACCATTACACTGCTCACCATCAAACATACATTAGAAGAAACAATGCATCTACAATGTTAATACACACGATGCATACTAGGGAATAGACAATATTACAAAACCTAGACGAACAACCGACCTGCTCTGATACCATTATGTAATACCCTAAACCCCGAAATGCGAAATAATGCAAAAATAAAACAATTACACAACAAGGGTGTCACTTAAACACAACAAAAACATGCTATGTAATAAGGGTTATATAAAACATGCATCAACTTAACAACATGTCATCACTTACTCGCCTTAACATAAGCTCATTGTAGCGGAATCAATTAATAGAAACAATTCAACAATTAAATAAGTCTTATGACATAAAATATGGTCATGGAAAAGTTCCTTCAACATCAACAACATTGCAATTAGTAAAAAAATAAACGAAAACTTTCACCCACCCAGAGTTACAGATCAGAGTAACAAAATCTAAATGAACGCATAAAGCAAGAAAAATAATAACAACCTCAATGTCATCCTTCAGCCTCTAAGAAACTACTTATTTACCTGCTCTTCTGTACCCCCAAGAAGGAGCATAGAGCCACACAAACAACAAAGGAGTGAGAATATTCATAATATATAATGGTGTAAAGTATGCAAGGGCAGCCTAAACAAACATCATAAATTATTCAACATAATTTAATTACATGTATCACCAGAGTATTCTCAATCATCAACATCAGCTTAAATAATCAATACATATTCAAGCAATGAATGCAAAATGTACTTAACACCAAAACTCAACAATGTATACATTACCATTATGGATAACACATGTCCATCTCGCTTATAAATCCCCACCATAGGACAAGAGCACACCAAATCGTTACCATCACCATATGTAATGCTTCACCAATTCCCATATGGAACCAACTACTCGCTCCTGAACCCCTGCCATAGAACCAGAGCAACCCATGATGCATGATTCAACATAACATGCAATATCAGTAATGGATCACCATAATAATCACCATGTAATCACCATAATAAACAACAACATCGTTCTACATACAAAACATGTGGATTAAATCTATAACAACATCATTCACCTCCAAATTATGGCCTAAACACAACAATACGATAAAAATCAAAAGGACAAATCAATTTCAAGCCAATGAGTGAATGACAGTCATTCTGGTTACGTGACAGGTTACGTGTTACCAATGTGCTATCCCAAATGTAAGAACATGTTTATCACACCAAAACCCCATTAACGTAAACACTTAAACTCAGATTTTCACATACACATCATACACGAAATTCATCATTAAAACAAGACATGGATATCATATGAATTACAACAAGCATGATAAGTTTCACACAATCTCATTCGAAAACTCATAAAACACCAACAATGAGAATATAGATAAGAAGAACATAGAGAAGGGTGAGGATCTCTCTCTACCCTTCATGTATTTGATACAAATATAAGAGTAGTTACCCCCTACCTTAATTTTTTAGCGAAGAATCCAAGCATTGGTTATGACTTCTCTTTCCTAGAGTTCTCTTTAGCGTTTCTTGTCTCTTTCTCCATTTTTTCCATCTTTTCATATATTAGACCAAATTAATTTTTTCCATCTTTTCCCCTCTCTTTTCCTATTTATTTAATCTTATTTTAATTATAATAATTTTACACTTTTCTCTTTATTTTTCCTTATTCCACTCTTTCACTCTAATTTTCTTATTAATTCATTTTCACCCCAAAACTCTTACTTCCTTATTTCTCTATGATTTTAAATAATTAGTTAAAAATAATAATTTCTTCCACTCCCATAAAGGACCAAATAAATCAAATAATTCATAAACACATCAAACACAAATAAAATAAATTAAAATTCAATTAAATAATTAATTGAAAATTCAGGACGTTACAGGGGTTGCCCACAATGGCGAGCTTCTTGCTTTCCGCCTCCAAGATGCACTTGTAACACTCTTGAGAGATTTGTTGGTCTCCTCAAATTTTGCCAACTCACCCACCAGACAGTTGGTACTTTAGGACCTAATATCAGGTGGTTATAGTTTCCTCCAAAGCATTGATGATGGGTCGGCCTATGATGATGTTGTAAGGAGATATGGTGTCTACTATGATATAACTTAATTCAATCGCCTTGGAGTTTGTTACCTCGCCACATGTTGTTTCTAGGGTTACATGGACTTTCACTTGTATTTGTTCACCTAACAGTCCTAATCATGAACTCTGACGACATCACTGCCAGAGAAGGTGATGTAAATTCTTGATTCTCCATGTTCCCTTACAGGGAACCTCGTGGATATGATGTTCTTGGTCAACACGTGTTTGGCGTATATCCTCCGAGAGAATTTGGAACTTCCTCCCCCAACGAACCCCCTACTATGGTCTTGACCTTGTAATATAGACCTTTATAAGCCATCCTCAGACGAAGATGGAAAGGATGATAGTCAAAGACGTGTGACCCATGGTAGACGCCATTATACATGTCAAGAGGTGTGGGTGTGTGTGGCATCCCTACATAGATAAGGGATACTTAGAGGTCTTAGAAGTTTTATAAAAATTAGGGCTTGATTGCGGCGGTGAGTGGCTCTTTATGGTAGTTTGAGAAGGTCAGCTCATGTGAGGGGAGTGACTTAGTATATAAGGGTTATATTGGATAAAATACGATCACCTCTATCTCTCATTAGGGGAGAAGTATTTATAGAGGCCGTTGGACCTAGGATTTCCTTAGGAATGATAATTCCACTAGTCAATAGTGGAATGTTGAATCGCTACTTTCTAGGAGAACGTGGATCCGCTATTGACTATGACTTCTCTCTGACTAAAAAATGTCTATCTCCGTGTGTAAGACCCCAATTTTGGCCCTAAGATCCCTCATGGCATCATAACATTGCATTTGCAAAGCCTCAAGGATCATAAGCATCTTGGTTCCCCTTGCCTTTAGGAAGGACCTCTTGTGAGTGGTTTGAGATCACCAAGCATGATTGAATTGTATATTATTTCTTTTCTCATTTTTGTTTACTAACCCAAAAGCACAAAAACATGTCACTAACATCTTTTGTTTATAGCTTGAGCAATCACAAGATCTAAAAGCTTCTAGGTGATCCTTTGTGCAATGATATGGCCAAGAGAAGATGAAAGCAAGCATGACAATGGTTCCCAAAGTTCTCATCCATCAAATATGCCTCCCTAGTATCTCAATTCATCATTTTGATCAAAGCAAGTCAAAGGGTTTGAAGTTTGTTTCCCAAGGAAACCATAATTCATCTGATCATCTATAATGCCTTGCTCATGAAGCAACCTCAACCCATGGTCAAATACAATCAAGGGAAGTTCTTTAATTCATCATCTCATGCATATTTGATATTATTTTAGTGTCCTCAATCATCAATTCATCAAGATATGAGTTATGGACTTGAGAAGTTGATCAGTCAATTCATCTAATTATTTTGAAATGCACTGAGACCTAACTTTTCGTGTGTTGGTCACATGGAGATGATCCCAAGAGAAAAAATATTCTTATGGACAATATGAACAACTTTAATGTTCATAAAAATTAGATTTGAATCTTGGAAGATCATCATCCATTCCAAGACATTATAGGTCAAATTGACTGAAACCCTAATTTTGGGTCAACTTCCCAAGAACATAACTCATTCATTGTTTATGGTTTTGGGGTGGAACCAAATGAATTGGAAATATTATTGTGTATACTTCAAATGTTATGTTGAGAAAAATTTCAAAATCTCAAAATAAATACATGTGATAATGCAAAACATTATAGGTCACTTTGGGCCAAATGCATTGAAATGGAAAAAAGTCTAACTTCAAGTGCCCATAACTTCTTCATCAAAAATGCAAATGATGCAAACTTTAAGTCCAAATTGATTATCTTGAAAACTTCTACAACTTTCATGTTGAAGGTTTTATCATTTGGAGCTTGCATCATTGAGACATAAGGGCTTGAACATTGGCCAAGGAAAGGGACTCAAAGCTTCACTATCCAAAGATTTTGGTCAACTGTTTTTTGCTTCGAATCTCCTATTTCTTTGATCTATTGAACTGGATATTATGTTGTCTGAAGTCCTCTCTATAGAGGCATCATTGTTGTGTGTTTAATTTTTGAAATCGAGCAAGTTCATGATGAACACCATCAAGCTTCCATCTCTGATTTCTCCATTTATAGGAATCTAGAGTGGAAGTGAGTGGTACAGGAGTGATGTACATCACTTCCTCTTTCGAACGATGCCTAGATCGTCCATTTTAATGAACATTTGCATCTCTGCATTTTTTGAGCATCGCCGGAGGTCACCGGAGAAGACGGTGGCGCTGGCCACCGTCTCATTGCCAGATTCAATGTGGATCGTTGGATGCAATTCCCCGATCTAATCTCCACCTTCCAAAGTTATGACTTATTTTAAATCAGTGTGTGGTTGCATTGATTGAGGACTTTGGTGCGCGCGCATGCTATGACCATTAGATCCTCCACGTCAATTAATGAAATCACATCCAACGCCTCCTAATTTTTGCTATTTTTCATTTTCTGATTTTATTTTTCTTTATTTCCTTTTATTTCAAAAATTCATATCTCTTTTATTACTGGTCCAAAAAATATGGGACCAATTGCATTATTTCTATTTTTAATTCTAGTTTCTAAAGATGATATTTAATATTTTTTATTTTATCATTTGATATTTTTTGTGAATTTTCTCTTTTCTGGTTATTTTTAATTCATTTTAAATAGTTTTTGATATTCAAAAAATACAAAAATATTTTCTCAACCTATTTGAATGATGATGGATCTATGAAAAATATTCTCATCAATTTTTTAATTGATTTGAGATTTATTTGACATTTTAGATCAATTAGTTTATTTTTATTCATTTTTAATTGATTAAAAATAGTTTCTGACTTTTAAAAATGCTGAAATTTTTTGTCAAACTTTGTTTGACCTTGTTAGACTTGCGATAAATCACTTGGACTTTTCAAAGTTGATTTGAAGTGATTTTGAAGTTTGACCTCTCTTTAATATTTTAATTCAAGTTGATTTTCAAATGTAAAAAATGCCAAAAATATTTTGTTCATTTCTTAACTTCTAATCTTCATCCCACTTCTGTTTTTGATAGTTTAACCATGATCCTCAATGTCATTGGTCAACACTTGTTGATTGGTACATTCCATTCCACTTAATGCATCTTATGTTCTTCATTTCCATTATCCATCTCCTTCTTCTTCTTCTTCTTCTTCTTCTTCTTCTTTTCTTTTCTTTTGAACAATGAGTTAAAGGTTGATAAGTTAGCATTAATTAGGGAGGTTTAATCTTCCTTGATTCAAATCTAATTCATCTTGATCAATTGATCAAGTGAATGGCTTTGCATTAAGGATAGATTGCTTCCTAAATTATGCAAAAGACTTAAGCCAATACAAGATCATTTCTCTTCTTCTTTTTGGCATGGCAAGTTGTTGGAACTTGGTTCACTAATCAAGACTTCTAACTTGTGTTGTTGCCTACATTATTATTGACCGACCTCAGATAGTTGTGACTTCTACATAAGTCCAATTACGACTGCTTAACATAGCGCTAAATTTGCCTTATGGCACACTAACTACTAACATTAACCATTGACTATTAACATTAAATTCTTGCTCTTTACTCTTATGCAATTTATCATTCTTGCACATATTATTCATTTGTTTTTCCCTTTGCTCACTTGAGCACATGTTTATGTTAATGCAATTTGCCTTTTGCTCACTTGAGCACATAATTGTGTATATATTATTGTGCTTGTGTCTTGTTGTGATTGTGTGGACAAAATGCAAAGAAATGGACAAATGGACTTAATTTCTAGGACCTTCCCTATGCAAAAATTGGAGTAAAAGTACCTTAATGTTGAAGATGGATTAGAAGGACCAAATCTCTAAACTCATTCTTGTCCATTCTTTATTTACTTCATAGAACTCTTTGATGTGTGTGCTTTTGTGCAAGGGAATCCTATTTGAGCCAAATTGAAGAATCATTGCCATGTTCATCCAAAGTGAAAGATACAAGAGCCATTTGGGGATCTCCTAAGAGCTTGTTTGATTATGTTGATTGCTTGAGCTTACTTTTATTCTGCTTGCATATTCCAAAGGATGGGAGCTACTTGGATCATCAATATGATCTCAAGAGAGGAATTCCATTTGTGGTCTTGTTCTTATCCTTTACCTCTTGTGTGATTAAGACCTTAGCCATTCTTCTTCTTCCCTCCACTCTAACCCAAGCCAAAACTTTTGTGCAAACATTTAACCCTTGTTTCCAAACATTAGAAACCTAAGCCTTATGCTTTTGATTTTCAAACTTTATTTTCATAACACTTATTTTTGAATTGAACTTCTAAGTTAACTTTGACCATATTTTGTAAATACTCTCCATTGGTAAATATAACCCATTCAAATGTCTTTTTGTGGTTTCAATGGCCACTTCCTTGATCAAAACTTTTCATAACCTTGAGCTATTAGGTTTGAGTCATCCTTGAGGTAGATATAATACTCCCCTATATCCTTAGTGATGGACAATGAGTCTTCCATGCTTATTATAGGGTTAACCCCTCACTAGCATGTTGAAGCTATCCTTACATGGTGGATTTGTGGTTTTGGGTAGAGTTTTCTCCCTTAGATAACAAAAGACCTTAAGGCTTTTGGACCAATCAATTCACCAACTCATTTTGAGATTTTTACCCCGAACTACGAGGTTTTGATCCTAATCTTTTTTTAAGATGGTACGTAGGCAATGGGTTTATCCATTCAAACACAAAATGTAAATAACTTGTATATTCTCTTCTCATCTCTTCAATCATGTTTGCACAAACAAATTTTCATAAAATACTAACCTTACATCAAATATG